>NC_056733.1:1919873967-1920018967 GCF_019279795.1 Protopterus annectens | reverse complement strand
CCAGGGGCTACATGAGCTGGAGATAGTGGAGCGCTATAAGGTGGACAGGGACCTCCTACAGCAAATTCACACACAGAACCAACAGAGGGGAACCCATCCCACTGGATACCAAGGTATGTGTAGGCTGAAGAATACTAGCCACAGGTACCCTCCAAAGGCCAACTGGGGATATCATGGGGATTTCATAGGCATCAGCATCCAGGGTACTCCACCAGTTCCTGGATGTCATGTCAGCACATGCCGGTGAGCACATATATTTTCACAACACCCATGAGGCATTGACCAGCAATATGCATCTCTGCCACCAAATAGCAGAATACCCTGAGGTAGTAGGTCCTATAGACTGCATGCACATACACATAAGAGCACCACCTGGTGACAGGGGTAGGGTCTACATAAACCACAAGGGATTCCCCTCCATCAACTGTCAGGTCATGTGCGATGCCCAAGGCATTATAATGAATATGTGTGCTGGCAGCACTGGAAGTTATCACGACTCCCACATCTGGCATATGACGCAGCTGTACCAGAGATTTGCCAGTAGGGGACATCCCATATGGCCACCTGGGGGGGGATGCTGGTTACGCACTGGAGCCGTGGCTGATGACACCCATCAGTAATGTGCACACAACTGAACAAGAACTCTATAACGAGGCACACGCACAAACAAGAATCGTAATTGAGCATGTGTTTGGGATGCACAAGTCATGGTTCTGGTGCCTGGACATATCCGGTGGAGCCTTGCAGTACTTTCCAGCTACATGTACCCACATTTTCATTGTATGTGCCATCACAATATGATCCTGTGGAAACAGCTGCAGCAGGAACAGCATGGGGCAGGGCCACGCAACCCCCCCCACCATTGCCAAGGAAAGCACAGGCACAGACTGAGTCAGAGGAGGAACAACCTGAGCCTGCTCCTGTAGGCAGAAGGAGGCATGCCCTGTATGCCCAGGCTTTGGCAAAGAGGCAATGCATAGCACATACATTGACAAGGTAGGAACCAAGGGAATGAAACCTCTCTCTGAATCGCACATACAGTAAAAGGGATGCTAAACATGACATTACCTGTGCTTAACCATGTGTAGGGAGTGTACTATGTGCATCCGACATAGCCCTCCAGTGCCATCCTCAGCTACAAGGTAAGTCACTCTCCCTATCAATTGCTGAATGGAGTAGTATGTTCTGCTACTTGTATCTATGGTACGGATGTCAGCATGCAAGAGAATTGTGTGGCTGAATGGGATGGCAGCAGCATGAAATCCATAATGTCGAAGACATATAATGTAGGGGGGGCCTGCACCCCCCACACCCCCCTACTTTTATATACTAACTCCGAGATCGCACTACAGGGGGAAAGGGTTCATTTCCCGATCCCCGCTATAGTGCACTCTGCACCCAACATGTCGAATCTGCAATGAGCAAATGCCAATGTGTATTCGCTCATTGCACATTCGGACAATTTTTTTTCGAGGTATTGCCAATTTGTGAACATAGTTTCGCACATAGTGGATTCGCCCAAGTGCATAATGCACTTTTGAAGGTAAACCTATATATCTATAGATGTATATATATATATATATATATATATATATATATATATATATATATATATACACATACATACATACATACATCTACATATATTAATGCAATTCCCCCTACTGTTGAATGACTGTGCTGGATGATATGTTTGAGAAAACATGATGTTTACTTTCATCTGAAATGGCTTAGTGGTAAGTTTCACTGGCCATAGTGTGTAGGGTCCTGGGTTTGACACTTGCAAGGGATGATTATTTTGTTGCTGGGCAGAACAGAGGCTGTTGGAGAGAAATTGATTAAGGCACTTTAAAGCAGTTGTAAGTGGGTTTATGCAGAGCTAAGCAACGTTTATGTGAGCTTAGCTTACGGACGCTTACGGACACTTAAACCCATGCTAATTTCAAATAAAGAAAAGAAAAAAGGGAGTTAGGAAAGTGTTGAAATCAGGGCAAGCAGGGAGGCAAACAAGAGGAGAAACAGGTGAGGATGTGCAGGATGGGTGTAGGAAAGGACCATAGCTCTGCATTGCTTTGGCAGCAACAGCTGCTTTCAATGTGGGCAATTTAGAATTTGAAGCCTCACCCTAGAGGGAGGTGTGTGGGCATCATACAATACGGATGATTGCTAGGGTTAGATTGTGTGATGGGTACATGTCTCTGGGCGAAATTCAGAGCTATGTATGGGACGTGATTTTTTTGTGGGACAGATGCCCTTTTTTTTAAGGTGAGAGTGGGATGTTAAGGAAGGATTATTGGTAAGTGTGGAGAGACGTTTGGTGGGAGTGGTTGCATTTGCAGACAGACAAGACAGACAAGACAGCATACAGGGGCAGTGTATGACACATGGGGGAGTAAACACCTTGACAGGGAGGGTGGTTAGGAATCCAAGGCTCATGAGCCCCCTCCAATAGTAGTGGCACTGATGTCCCCAACTGATAGCAGTCATCACTACTCCTTCACAGCCCGAAAGGTGGCTGTGCTAGGGGCTGGGCTGGAGAGGCCACCTGCCCTTCTAGCTGCACCAGCCTACCCTCCACCTTGTGCAGGTGGTCATCCAGCTCAATCTGGAGGACACTGTGCACTATGCCACAGACCTTGTCCCGGGTGACAACATCCTCACTCCACCCACTTGCAGGGGGGTGATCCCCATCCCCTGCAGTGATTCCACCCGAGGGTGGTGCAGGACCAGCAAATGAGTGAGGTCTGGGGTGGCAGCCAGGTGGAGTGGGAGAGGCAGATCTGCTGGGATCTGCCTTCCCATATGTGTTATGGTGTTGAAATTAACAATGAATATTGGTTAGTCATGCACAACACATTACAACATTAGTCAAAATAACATGCATGGATATTCCCATTTACCCAAAACAGTGCACTTATAACAGTGCCATAGCAAACAGAATCCATGCATATATGGAATGACATTCAGGGTTGCAACAGCATGTCAGTTAGTGGTATGTCAGGCAGGCAATAAAGTAATTATTCAACAGGAACTATTAGTATGCACATAATTTAAACAATGATAAATCAAATGGAACAACGGTCCCAACAGTAGAGATTTGTTTAGGAACATACCCATGTTGGTTTTGGTGTGATGGTTGGATCAATTGAGTGGTGGGGGAAGAGAACAGATTCAATTCACAACTGCTATCAAGTATATTTGTCAGTACACTACTATTCACTACTCTGCAGTCTGACCACACTTAAACTCTACCTGGGCCATGGAGCTGGTACAGCACACCAACAGCTGTAGATATCAACATAGCAATTGTACCCTTATTTTAGTTATACACATCAGACCTGTTTCTATACCAATTTCTTTACCTGAGGGCTCTGTGCACATTACATTGCTGTTTCTATACATATTTTAGATTCACATATTAGTTGCAGGCCCTGGAGTGTGTGTTGTGCCTTTCACATACATCTACTGTGACATTCTCTTTGTGCAGGTTTCTTGGTGACTGGGTAAACTATCCGTGACAGCGTGACACTTGAGGGTCTTGTCTGGGCCAGACTACAGCGTGTGGATGTCTAGCCTGCATCTATTTGTAGGACTCAGGCTGATCAACACAGCAATTGTACACCTTTCATAGTTATACACATCATACTAGTATTGCTATTCCGAATCTTTACCTGTGTGCCCTGTATGGAAAATGTTATGTGTTGCAGTACATTACTTCTTTTTTTTCAGATTGCATTTTACAACTGTAGAACCAGACTGTGAGATGTTAGTGGCAGTCCCTGGATTTAAACAGTGGTGTGTGTGTGCAAAATTGAACTCCTGGCCTAGTCTTTCTCAGCCTGAGTTACTGGGGAGGTGTTGTGTGTTGTGTGTGACATTTCTATCTAGTACATATTTTTGTGCACAGTACTTTTATTATGACATGTTGCATTATTTGTTTCCCATTTTCAGTACACATTATGCACGCACAACAGACATTGGTGTCACTGTTTGTGAAACATGTGCACCTTCGCTGGATTGCACATTTGACTGTTTTACAACTACATACTGCTATTTAGATTCCTGAGTACACACTTTAGGTTTTAAGTCTGCACCTGTTAGCCTTATACATTTTTCACTACATTCACAGCTACATACAGCTGAAATTGAAAAGTTAACACAAGACACTGCTGGCAGACAAACAAGTAAAACACATTCTGATGGCAATATGTACTGTTGATTTTTTTCAGTTATTTGATATGCCCATTCTAAAGTATGCAGACAAGCAGTGCTAACTCAGTTCACCTCAGTTAATGCATTCTGCAGGACATACACATTTCTATTTTTCAGGTACAAGTGAGATGACACACACCAGTGTTTGGGATCACCTTTATTAGTTTTGACATACATATCTGTGTACAACTCAGAAATCCACAATTACTATTCCTGCATGATCTGCACAGGGGAATGCTTTTCATTTCTAACTGTTACAGTAGCCCTGACATGGCACTTTCTTGGCAGGTTCACTCAGACACACTCATACATATTCTAATATTCATCTCCTGCATATTGTTCCTTGTTTGCTACTGACATCTGTATTACACAGCAGCTGGGAATACTCCATTGTAACACTGGCAGCCTGACACAGGCATTTATTCATGACTTTTACAGCACAATTATATATACAGGCGGTACTACCTTTACTATAATTTTGATTTCTTACTGCTAATAGTAGGGGGTTATTCTGTATTCACCGTACTGCCGATGCAGTCAGGCTAGTCACTGGGCATGAGCCTTAACATTCTGGGACCTCTCTGCAGCAGCTCTATAGGAAGACATCACACATTAATGACACCTGCACAGTCACAAGTTGAACTTTTTCCATACTTAGTTACAGATATATAAGACTGCATACTTACAGACAGGTGGGACATCCTGTGCTCAGGCTTCTTGGATCCACTGGTCCAAGAGTGCACCGCTCCTCCGCTTCAGGTCATTATGGTGGTGATGTACCTGCTCACCAGTCTGGGGCATGCCAGTGGCACTGGTGAGATCACATGCAAGCTGGTCCTAGGCCTCCGCTTTGTACTGCAAGCTCTAGTACTGGCTCTGCAGCAGCCTGCCATCATGTTTTTTTACTAGGAGCCCAACCATGACCCTGGACTCCTGGATGCCCCAACATTGCACTCGGAAGGAAACACCTTCACCGACACCAGACATTTTGGTCCTGCTGTGAGCAATACCAAATGGTTATGGCTGTATTCCCACCTATGTAGTTTAAATAGGGCAGTTTTCCTGCACTGTTACTTGACTGACCAGTTTTAATATGCTAAACTATACTTAGCTCCATGCAAATCCGCATAGCAATGTTTACACCTGGTAAGCACAGTTGAAAGCCGGTAAGTGATGCTTACACTCGCTAAGCATTGCTTAAATCTATTTTTTTCATTAAATTTATAAATTATTTTTTACATTTATATTTTACATATTCCCACCGCTACTGTGCTATACGTGAGCCATATGATTGACATCTATCATTCAAATCCATTAAAAGTTTATTAAATAATTTGGCAGAGGGGGGATTCGAAACAAGCATGGCAGTACCACTATGCTACAGCAGCTTGATGATGTTTTCTATCACAGAAGCACTTGTCTATCATTTTCAGGATTTCAGCCAGGCTAAGCATAGCAGCACTCCGCTCAAACAAGCTGCGCACTGCTTAAATTTCAGATTTATTTAATGAAAAAAAAATTACATTTTTTTTAATTCTTATTGCTTTCCTCTTGCCCTACTGCTTCCATGCATGTAGGGCAAGAGTGCATACATTTGGGGGTGTGCACTTGAAGGCTGCTGCCTTTTAGGTTTTGTGTTTTGTTTTGTTTTTTTTTCAGTGTCCACGGACACTGAAATGTTAGCTACTTACATTTCAGTGTCTGCAGATACTCATTTTACTATATAATATTAGAGCCAGGCTCTAATATTATATAACGTGGCACTCATCTGTGTCACAAAGTGCCGTACGACACTTTCTGAGTGAAGGGGGTGTGTTACATGTGCAGGCACTGCTGACACACACCCCCTGTGCTCGCTCCTGGTTCATGTCCATTTAGATCAGATAGCAGCGTGCCTTCATGCATATGCAAGGTGCACTGCTATTCTAAATGGACACAAACCACTCAGTGCAAGAATAGTCTTATTCTTTCATGGAGCTTTGTCAATCCTGGGGCTTGTTAATGTTTCTAGTAGTTTAGTCAGTTAAACAGGTAGATGGGCGAGTGTCTAACTCTTAGAAGAAATGGAATGACATTCTACATTTTTGACACATAATTTATACATAGATTTAACCCTTGCACTCTGTGGTTTGGTATAGGTGAACAGGGTTGACAAGCTTTATCACAATAAAAGGCTCAAAATTAACCAAAAAATAACTACTTTACCTTCAATGGATGATAGGGGGTCAGCTCTGTCAGATGTGATCTATAATTTCCTTGGTTCATTAATAATGCAGTCCCTGTGCCAGTGATTCCATTGGCCAAATGTGGTGTTCCGTTGTCCAGTTTAATTTCTGCTATCTTTAGCTGTTGTGGTGGAGAATCACAGGTCAGAAACAAAAAATCTCAGTTAAGTAGAAAATAGACTCTGGATGCTGTTTTAATCTTCTTAATGGTTTTATTCTTCCAACCTTCAAGGCAGTGGATCGCTGTCTAAATGACTGAATCTTCAGAATTTATCTCACACCAGAGGGGGAATGTATCGGGTGGAGCAAGCTCTGGATGCTTGTCAATATGGGGTGGACAGACTGTGGGGAGGATCCTTCCCAACAGTTTCCTGCCTTAATTACCATTTTATTTTTGAATTTACTGAATTTATTTTTGGTGACAAGAAAATATTAAATAAAATTCTAAGTACAAACATTAAGTAATAGATGCTAATAGAGACTACCAGAGTCTCAATGTTACATTAAAGCAAAGTTCATTATTTTCCAATTTCAAACATGTTTATTTGTTTTGAAGATGATAAAAAGTTATTCCATGTATTTTGAATGCAATAATTGAAGAGCACTTTCCTGTTATCTGCTTTTTCAGATGTGCCTTAAAAGTGGGCTAAAATATTATCAAAAGTTAAGGTGAGGATACTCAGCAAGTTATTGAAAACCCAAAATGTAGGATATCTGGCCATTTGAGTGAAGCTGAATGACAAATAACTTGATTAGGACCAATTGGTTATTCAGTGGATGGACAAGCTCCTTTTCCATTGTCTGTGATGGCCCTTATTCGATCAAGCACTTTAAGATGCAATTGAAAGCAAGCACTAGGATGTTGTTGCTTTTAATGGAGGCAGTAATATCCTTGATTGTGGCAGGGACTCAAGAGACTACTAACCAGTATGCCAACTGGGTGAAATGATTAAGTAAATGTAGCTGGAAAAAAGGCATAACTATAAAGGGGAAAGCAATGGTATCTGTGGAAGCCAATCAGCATTTGAGCTAGGGTGGGCTTTAGGCATGTGAGGAGAAATGGGCCCTGGAGGGAGATAAAAATATGGTGGATGAACAGGCTCATTAGCATACACCTGAAATGGTCATTATTAAATTAATTAAGTTTGGTCATCCTTGACAGCAAGCACCAGGAAAATACCACATTTAGTGGAGTCAGTAGTGCCCCTGATTGTGATGGGGCTCTAGAGAACCCTTATGCCTTAAAAATACTAACTGGTGCTGGAAGTTTTCACTGACTGGATGGAATGCTTGGACCAAACTGGACTGGCAGGATTTCTCGTTAAAAATGTGTAACTATACTTTGCAAAGGAATATCAGCATTACCTGGTGTTGGAATTGAGAATGGGGGTGCCTGTTCTAATCAGTGGAGTGTGAAACTGCACAGCACATAACCAAATGGTGGGAATTAGTTAATTAGTGGGTAAAAGTGAACCTTTTATCTATATCTAAGATGTTCAAATGGCAATGAGAGCCAGGCCAGTGGTGTGTTGAGTGCCTTGAGTGGATGCAATAGTGCTCCTAAATGTAATAGGATCTCGAGAGGCAATAAGATAATACAGTACTAGTAGAAATGTTTGCCAACTGGGTAGAATACTCCAGGGAACTAGTGAAGCAGTTTTCCATGCATGTCTTAGAGTAGTGAAAAAAATGTAGGTATGTAAGATTGAGTTACAGTGAGCTTGGTCATGTAAGGAAAAGCGGGTTCTGGAGGCATGGTTTTGCTTGTCAAGTATGACAGTTGGTGTTATTCTGATAATAAATAGTGAGTTAGGAAGACACAAGATGGTCCATAACAAGATTTGGAGTTTTGGCAAGGGCTGTGGGGGACTCTTGAATTAACCTTTAGGCCTTCAAAAAAAGATGCTGGTGTGCTGGCCAGAAAAGGCTGTCTGTTAGAAAACAACTGTGTGGTACTGGGTAAAAATAAATTATATGTCTAATGTGCTATATCGATATGGAGTAACACAATTTTTAGTTATCAGTGCATAATAACCTATCAGTTTCTATAAAAAGAAGTATAGTGGAATATTCCGTGAAATTCATCAATTAAGTTAACTGTCTTGTGATCAGGCATGTATACAAGATTGCTGGGAATATGCACAGGTTTCAAAAATAATTGATGCCTACATGGAACAGCTGGGCAACATACAATTATATGTTATAAGAGGGGGCACCTCATGTTTAAAGAGTAGAAATGCGTAAAGAAGACAATAAGCTGGAACTGTTGAAAGTGTAATAAGAAGGAATCATAATAGTTTTTAAAAATTGTAGTAGATTTAACGACCAAAAAGGGGGGAGAACAACTGCCTCATGTACACAGACAACCCTCTCCTCTTAACACAAAACACTAACATATGCAAGAGATGCAATTATACAGCCAAACTGGAAGCTAAGCTGTCTCCACCCAAGACTGGAACAGACAGTCAAGAGGAGAAGGTTAACATTTGCACCACATCTCCAGCCGCACACAAGCCTACTAAAACAGCACTGGCAAAAAATACACATAAATACACAAAATCATACTCGGAAGCTCTAAAGAAAAACCTGCACAAGCATCAGAGACCTCCAAAGCAGACACCCAAACAACCTGCACTTCCCGTCACAAACCAGACAACACATAAAACACAAAATCAGTGTGCCGCACAATCACAGCCCTTAAGGCGAAATAACATACCTAACACACTAGTAACAGGTGACTCTATAGTTAGGCACACTGACATCCCACTCACTAGGCTGGACAAGCAGAAGGTTACTGTTAGCTGCCTGTCAGGAGCCAGAATCCGCCACATAACACAAGCACTCAGGTCACTCCAGAACAAGTAAAAATATGATTCTGTCATTGTTCATGTTGATGTGAATGACCTGAGACGTACCTCCCTAGACTACATGAAAAGAGACATGGAAGAGCTCTCTGATCATGCAGCTCAGGCTGGTATGACCCTGACCCTGAGTAGCATCCTGCCCTCACCAAGAATGATACCTCAGTATAAAGAAAAAATGATCAATTTCAACAATTGGCTAAGCTTCTGGTGTCATTCAAAGTGGATCCAGTGTCTGTCAGCCTGGGACGACATGCTCGACAAGCCGCGTTGCTTCACAAGAGACGGCTTGCACCTGTCACCCCTAGGCTTTTGAATACTGCCCAAGGCTCTTGCTGCCCCCATAGTGCCTTTCTTAGGCAAGGCACAAAAGTCAAACATACCTCCATAAACAGCACAATTAACAAAAAACTGAGGGTATGCTACTCAGCGCCAGGAGTTTAAATCTCAAAATGCATGTGCTCGAAGCACTCCTCAGTATGGAGAACATCGACATCTGTGCAGTAACTGAAACCTGGTTCAAGGCTCCAGAGAACACCCCAGTACTACCGGGCTACAACTCACACCATATGTTTTGGCCACAGAACATGGACCGAAACACAAAAGGAGGGGGTGTATCCATATTCATCAAGGATAACTACACCTCCAGGTTAGTGGCACAGCATGATACCTCTGAGATCATCCATGTGCAACTAACATCGGGCAAATCTGCAATGCAAATTGTGGCCTGCTACAGCTCACTCTCCATGACCCAGGACCACCACTCCACCTTTCTGGAGACACTGGAAAGCATGAAGGTTCTACCGTACAACCTGATATTGTGCAATTTCAATTACCCTACCATTCACTGGGAAAACTACTCAAGTACAAATTTCCAGGCCCAGCGCTTCCTGGAATTCATCAACTCAAATGCCCTGGATCAGCTGGTAAACTCCCCTACCAGAGGTGAAAACATATTGGACCTGGTCATCACCAACATGGGCGACAGGTGTTCCATACCGGAGGTCGACCCGTCACTGGTTAGATCAGACCATAAACTAATCACTCTGGATGTCCACACCCCACCCCCACCCCCACCTAAGGAAACCACGGTAAAAAACTTTTCTAAAGTAAACTTCACCATACTTAAGACAGAGGTGGTAAGTTTCACAGCCCCCATGCTAAAGGATAATGCTGCCCAAGATGCAGAAACCTTTACAAATGCACTCTATGAGCACCTACAAGGATGCATGGATCATGCCATCTCTAGCAAAACCAAGACTTACTCCTCTAAGAGAAGGGCACAAGTTTGGTGGACCCCTGCAATAAACAGGCTATACAATAGGAGGAAACTAGTTCAGAAAAAGCAAATCCCAAGAAGGAAAGACATCCCTGATCAGTATCAGTAAAAAAACTAAGGTCCCTCATGAAATCATCCAAGGCTAACTTTGAAAGAAAAATAGCCAAGGATTCAAAAGATAACCACAAAGCCTTCTTTAGCTATGTTAAGAATCTAAGTGGCAACTCACAGATATGCACTGAACTAGTGCAAAATAGCACAAAATATACTGAACCTACTGATATTGCCAAAATCCTGGCAGATAGATTCAGTGCAAACTTCACCCCCCCTCTCACCTCCAAAAGGGCCCACAACAATACCAGAAAAGTGTTAGTGTCCCAAAAATCACAGATGCACAGATGAAAACAGCCCTTTCAAAAGCCAAAAACACAGCATCAATGGGACCAGATGGTGTCCCAGGCTGCGTCTTGCACGAACTACAGAACGAACTAACCCCCCACCTAAACACACTGTTCAACCTCAGCCTCTCCACAGGCTATGTGCCCATAGAATGGCGCACAGCAACGGTTATTCCTCTCCACAAAGGAGGGGCCACAACTGACCCTGGTAATTATCACCCCATAAGCCTGACTAGCCTGGTCTGCAAGGCTATGGAGTGCATCATCATGGAACTCATTAAAAAAGACATTGGGAATCTCCAAACACTTGACCCGACCCAGTTTGGCTTTGTTAAGGGCAGATCATGCCTACTAAACCTGGTTGACTTCTTCAAGATGGTCACTAAGGCCATAGATTAGGGAAAGGTGGTTCACACAGCTTACCTTGACTTCGCCAAGGCTTTTGACACCATTCCACACTCGGGTATTACAGAAAAACTCACCAGCCTGAACATAAACCCCTACATCATGAGATGGGTTGCCAACTGCCTTACAGACAGAACTCACACGGTAAGAATAGCGGGCTCCAGGTCCGATTCTAAAACAGTCACAAGTGATGTCCCGCAAGGCTTGGTCCTGGGACCCCTACTGTTTGGCAAATACTTCTAAGAAATACAGGCAAACACATGAGGACTATGGCTAACCAAGTTCACCAATGACTGCAAACTGGGAGCCATAATTGACTCTCCAGCTGACACGGACATCCTCCAAAAGGGCTTTACTGAGACGGACACCTAGTGTCAAAGTCATGGCCTCAAGCTAAATGCCAAAAAATGCATTGGAAAAACAAAACACCCACAAATTACCACATAGGTGGCAGCCCCCTTAATACAGAACAGGTAATAAGAGATCTGGGGACCCAGGTAGATAGTAATCTCTCCTTTGACAATCATATTGCTAAAGTAGTTAGGAAATCCTTCTATGTGGCCCATCTAATTACTAAAGGGTTCGCATCTAGAAATAAAGAGGTTATAGTGCCCCTCTACTCATCACTCATTAGACCCATCATAGAGTACAATGCCCCATTTGGGATGTACCTCACAAGACACTTCCAACAGCTGGAAAGACCACAAAAGTACCTCACCAAGATGATTACTGGCCTCAAACATATGTCTTATCAGCCCAACTGAAAAAACTCCGGCTGTACTCAGTGGCATATCGCTTACTCAGAGGTGATCTCTGCCTGACTTACAAAGCCATGTCCAACTCAGAATTGATGGACATGCTCCACCTAAAGAAATCCAAGTCACTGTGAGCCATGCGCTCTAGTGAACTAAACCTTGCCACAACAATAAATAGAACATGCTGGAGGGATAGATTCCTGTCACAGAGACTCCCCATGCTTTGGAACAAAATTCCAAATTACATCAGGCAGAGCCCCTCACTAACACTCTTCAAGAGAAACCTTGACGAATGGATGGGTAACAGAAAATACAACCCTGGGATCACTTCATTGTCTCTGCTTGACAGAGGATCAGTTAATTAATCAATGGGGTGGCAAAAGCCGACACACTCTGGCTAGGCTTATAAATGCCCTTGAGCAGATAGCCTAGTACCTACCTATGAACCTATGAACCTATGAATGCTAGATGTGGGAAAGGTAGATTTTCTTGAGCTGTTTTAATGTGTAATTGTGAATTGGGGTGTCTGAATTTGTACCTGAAGACTATACCTGTTAATTGGAAGAGATCTATGAGGCCCCATTAAAAGGATGCAGTAACAATGCAACATGCAAATATATTTTATAAGAATGGGTAGCTCAAGTTAATAGGTATGATAATTAGATGGAAACTATAATAAATATTATTAGATAGACTAATCAGGGCTTTGAAAAGCCAATAGGGTAAAAAAAAAACAGTGTAAACTAGTTCAAAATATTCAATAAAATAACCAAAAACTAACCAAAAAGCAACCAGTCAAAGGTTTTGAACTTGTTAGTAGTCCCACTTGAGAGTCAAACTGCTGGGCAAACACAGGAACTTAGTAGAAAGAGTTATGGTCCAGTTTCCTTTGGTTCACGATGCATTTTATTGAGGTGGTTGTGTTAAGTTCAGGGGTCTTCCATGTTTGCAGTCTAATTTGCCATTCCAAATCTTTTTTCTCCAGTTTGTCACTGGTGCATCCACCAAAAATGTATTCATGTTTTTTTTTCAGAATAAGGAACCGGAATATGTTGTGACCAGTTTTTTTTTTTTTACTTGGCTATTGCACATGTGGGCACATTCTGTCTAATGTTTATAAGGTGCCTGGGTATCCTGGTCTTTAGTTTGTTGATTGTTTTGCCAATATAAAATGCTTGAGATTTATGGCATTGGGACAGTGGAATTTTGCTTTGTTACTCATGTATTGACAATAGTTGTGGTGAGGAGAGATGCATGGGAAAGTCCAGAATGGCAAGTTGTTGGTGGTGGTGCTGTAATGTTCTCATTGAAATCTCAAATGTTCTTATTTCTTCTAATCCTGAAGTTGGGTTTGGGTGGCCGTATCTTATACAGTGTATTATTGTTGCTGATTATGATCCAGTTGGCATTGTAGTTTTTCCTAGTCTGTTAAAGTCAGTGGAATAGGTCATGGTCATGTTAATGTTCTATTTTTTTCCTATGTTTCACTAGTCTTTTGAGGTCCTGGTTGTGATTGTTGTCTAAAATGGAAAAATATGAGTTGTTGGTTTTATGGATAATGATGGCAATGAATGTTCACACAGCCTACCTTGATCTCGCCAAGGCGTTGGACACTATTCCTCACTCGGGTATTATAGAAAAACTCATCAGCCTGAACATAAACCCCTACGTCACAAGACGGGTTACCAACTGGCTTACAGACAGAACTCACAAGGTAAGAATAGCGGGCTCCAGGTCTGACTTTAAACCAGTCACAAGTGGTGTCCCATAAGGCTTGGTTCTGGAACCCCTACTGTTCAGCATATATTTCTCAGAAGTACAGGCAAACACAGGAGGAGTATGGCTAACCAAGTTTGCCGATGACTGCAAACTGGGAGCCATAATTGACTCTCCGGCTGACACGGACATCCTCCAAAAAGGTCTTACTGAGACAGACACCTGGTGTCAAAGTCATGGCCTCAAGCTAAATCCCAAAAAATGCATAGTCATTTGGAAAAACAAAACACCCACAACTTACCACATAGGCAGCAGCCCCCATAATACAGAAGAGGTAATAAGAGGTCTGGGGACCCAGGTAGATATTAATCTCTCCTTTGACAATCATATTGCCAAAGTAGTTAGGAAATCCTTCTATGTGGCCCATCTAATTACTAAGGGGTTTGCATCTAGAAATAAACAGGTTATAGTGTCCATCTACTCATCATTCATCAGACCCATCATAGAGTACAATGCCCCATTTGGGATGTACCTCACAAGACACTTCCAACAGCTTGAAAGACCACAAAAGCACCTCACCAAGAGGATTACTGGCTTCAAACATTTGTCCTATGCAGCCCAACTGAAAAAACTCCAGCTGTACTCAGTGGCATATTGCTTACTCAGAGGTGATCTCTTCCTGACTTACAAAGCCTTGTCCAACTCAGAATTGATGAACATGCTCTACCTAAAGAAATCCAAGTCACTGTGAACCACATGCTCTAGTGAGCTAAACCTCGCCACAACAATAAATAGAACATGCTGGAGGGAGAGATTCCTGTCACAAAGACTCCCCATGCTTTGGAACAACATTTCTAACTACATTAGGCAGACCCCTCACTAACACCCTTCAAGAGAAGCCTTGACCAGTGGATGGGTAACAGAAAATACACCCCTGGGATCAGTTAATTAATCAATGGGGGGCGAAAGCCGACACACTCTGGCTAGGCTTATAAATGCCCTCAGGCAGATAGCCTAGTACCTACCTATGAACCTATGAAGCTATATCCTTAATTAGTCTCATGCTATAACCCCTAGTGTGGAAATCTCTTTTAAGCAACATCAGATTTTTGGTGAAATCAGTAATTTCGTTTGACGCTCTTGCAATTCTTAAATCTTGTGTTTTTATGACATTTTTCTTTGTCTTGAAGGGGTACATGTTATTATGATGTAATAATAAGTTTACTCTTGTTGGTTTCCAGTAGATGTTGTTGACAAGATTCTGACTGGTTTTTGGTTTGTTGATCTGTAAGGAAGTTGGCCATATCATTGCTCTGGGTGGTGGTGAATTTTAAGAAAGTAGTTGAGTTGTCAATGTGATGAAGAAAGTCTTGGAGTTCTGTTCTCTGTCCATTCCAAATGATAAATATGTCATCAATAAATTATAGATAACAATTCATGTGCTTAAAGAATGGGGAGATGTAGATATGTTCCTTTTCCCACTTCCCCAGAGCAGCGTTAGAATGGCAGTGTCCATGGTTATCCCCCTGGTCTGTCTGTAGTAGAGTTCTCCAAATCTGAAAGTAGTCGTTTTCAAGTAGTAGTATGAGCAGTCTGCTGAGAGTTTCTGTTTCCGTACGTTCTTCTTTGTAAGCTTTGATTAGTTATTGGATGCAGTAGTTGTGTGGAAGGGGTCTATATTAGAACATCAAAGTTTCAAAACTTCGAATGTTCTAATATCGAACCGTATTCAGCGAAAGCTGAAAACATTGAACATACAGAACAGCAAAGTTTTTCCTAGGGAAAAAACTTGCTGTTCCAAAACACATACACACAACACAAGCACACCAAGCAAACAGCAATCCACACACACATACACCTAAAATTTACACCTAACCCTACACTAAACTATACACACCACTAATTATCCACTTACCTTAACCCAAACCTTAACCCTAAGGTCCGTCACTATCGCACACTCACCTCACCCATGCCCTAACCCTAACTCACCTGCCCCACCCTCACCCTCATGTCCACACAATCGCACACTTACCTGACCCATGCCCTAACCGTAACTCACCTAACCCACCCTAACCCTCACGTCCACACAATTGCACACTTACCTGACCCGTGCCCTAACCCACCTAACTCACACTAACCCTCACGTTCACGCAATTGCACACATACGTAACCCGCGCCCTAACCCTAACTAACCTAACCCGCACTCAATCGCACACTTACCTGAACCTGACCCATAATTTTCCACCACAGAGCTGAAAATACCGAAGTAACAGAAACGGACAACCAAATTCTTTCCCTAGGAAAAAATTCAGTTTTCTGTTGCTTCGATATTTTCAGCTGTCGCTGAATAGGGTTTGATATTAGAACTTTTGAAGTTTTGAAACTTCGTTTTTCTAATATAGACCCATGTGGAAGAACTATGTAGAGGGCTTCCATGTCTATTTAACAAGGATGGAGTCATTGTTGACAGGGATGTGTTTAATTCCTCAAGAAATCTGTTGTGTCCAGGATGAAAGATCTGTTTTTTTTTCCACTAGGGGCTTGATTTGTACTTCGCAGTAAATGGAGATTGGTTCAGTGATACTGCCCCCACTGGCTAAGATGCATTTGTAAGGCAGGTCTGTGCTATTTTTATGTGGTTTGTGGATCCCCCCCAAAAAACAGGGGAGTCTCAGGTGGACCACTGAAAGTAATTTGAGCAGATTGTTGCTGATAAGGCTGTCTTTGCTGAGGAATGTCAGTACTGTTGTAATGGTTTCATATGCCATTGTCATTGTCCCTGTGTTGCGTTGTTCATAGTAGTCAAGATTGCTTAACATTGTGATGATCTTATCCTTGTAGGATGAAGGGCTGGTAACCAGGATTTCACTTCCTTTGTCTGCTTTCATAATCTTGAGAGAGGGGTCCATACTAAGGTCCTTGAGGGCCTTAACTTCTTGAGGTTTTCCAGCCGAAAAATCTTTTCTTAGGGTTTTTTTGTAATATTTTTCCAGATATCTGCCTTACATTTATTTTCAAAAGCTGTGATGGCCAGATGTAAAGAGGGACAGAAGTTGCTGTTTTTTTTCCATCTACGGTGGATGACTGTATCTGTAGGGGGTTTGGTTTCTGATTCTTTATTGTGAAAGTATATTTTTAAATTTGGTTTACTTGTAAATAGTTTCAGATCTATAATGGTCCAAACAGGGTTGCTCCATTATTGCAGGATAAAAGTTAAGCCTTTCTAGAGAACATCCTGTTATGCTTTAGAAATAAGTTTTTTGGAGTGGTTCCATATCTTAATCATTCCTGTGTGCTTGTTTTGTTCCTCCTTCCTTTTCTGCTAAGAGGGTCTGAGGGTGATTTCCATATTGTGCTTGAGGTCTCTCTCCCCTTGCCAAGTCCACTCTTGGTGGTGATGGTTGCTCTTTGGAGACCTGTCCAGCCTGAGATGTCAGTCTATTTTGGACTGGAAGGGTTGTAGAGTCTTGAGCAGGGTTTCTGTTGGGGGATTAGGGGTGTTGGGCCTGGTCAGACATTTCTGTTGGCCAGCTGGGCTTGGAACTGGGTTCAGTCTCAGTGTATTCAAGTGTGCTTGAAAAACCTAATGGTAGTCATTGTGTTGTTGATCTAGTGGGATAGAATTCAATCTTGAGCCATTTTTAAGGAGTGCCATGTCCGTTGTTGATGACGGTCTTTATGGTGGTCTTTGTTCATGGATTCAAACACTGTGCTATGCACGTAGGTACTGCACGGCCGGAACAAACCCAAAAAACACTGTTGGCCAGCAGATACGTGAAACAGTAAAAATAATACAATTACTCAAATATTCACTGATTATACATATCTTTAATAATCAGACCGGTTTCGGCAAAAAAATATATGCCTTCATCAGTGATACACAGCAAAAACACAAGACATTACTCAATGAATATTTATAAGAGTGCCTAACCAATGAAAGTAAAAAACCCTGCATAATTAATAATAGTTTGTTCCCACAACAGAAACAGAAAAAGACTTAAAAGAAGACAAATAATAAACACTCATAGGTCAGTGTATCCATGGGTTCACAAACAAATATAACCTGTTGGTTATGTAACATGGAAATAATAATATATCTATCAAATAATGAGTATAAATCGACATAAGCCATGTTCCTGTGGATACCTTATTAGATGTCGTGTTATCATGAATGCTCACCAATAACCACAAATTTATTGAGAGCAAAAGTGTTACAAATTTATCATTTATATCTCGTGTTTTCTATCTTATCATATACATATTTTTACTTATTACACATTGTTCAGCTGATCACTCCATAATGGTGTATATATATTCATGGCTTATGTCGATTTATACTCATTATTTGATAGATATATTATTATTTCCATGTTAAATAACCAACAGGTTATATTTGTTTGTGAACCCATGGATACACTGACCTATGAGTGTTTATTATTTGTCTTCTTTTAAGTCTTTTTCTGTTTCTGTTGTGAGAACAAACTATTATTAATTATGCAGGGTTTTTTACTCTCATTGGTTAGGCACTCTTATAAATATTCATTGAGTAATGTCTTGTGTTTTTGCTGTGTATCACTGATGAAGGCATATATTATTTTTTTGCCGAAACCGGTCTGATTATTAAAGATATGTATAATCAGCGAATATTTGAGTAATTGTATTATTTTTATTGTTTCACGTATCTACTGGCCAACAGTGTTTTTTTTCTTTGTTCATGGATCCCATAGGTGTTTCTTTTCCTTTTGTAAACCATAGAGTTTTTGTAGAGTTGGGAGGGTTTGTAGTGGTAGTAGTTAGCCCTGTTCTTATGTGGGTTTCTTTCTTCGCTGAGGTCTCTTTTTTATTTTCTGGAGTTTTTTCTCCTTTAATTTGTGGTGAAAATAGTTGGCTCTTTCAAGGAGGATGAGGAAATTGGCTTTTTTTTGGATATTGTCTCGCAGGCAGCTGAATGTTTGGAGAGTTCTGCTTTCATTTGAACTGTTGTTGTTTGTTATGCATGAGTAGCAGGTTGACTAGTCTGATCCCACACTTTTTGAGTATGTCATGTCATTTACAGGAGAGAGCTTTGTTAATTTTGTGGCAGTTTAACATTTTTTATAGTCTCAGAGCTCTGAATGTCCTGTTCCACTTTGGAAAGAGTTTTTTTGGAATGGTTCCATACCTTAATAATTTCTTTGTGCTTGTTTTTCTTTCTGCTGTAGAAAACAAGTTCTGGGCAAATCCCAAAAACAAACTCCCATGGCTTAACCAATATTTACAAGCTTTACAATAAAAAAGGAAGATAATCTTGACCAAAAGTAAGAAGATTAATTTCCTGAATGATAGAACCTTCATCAGTGAACTAAACAACTCACAAGCTTAGTAAAATCCATCAAAGCCAATTTTGAAGCTAAAATATGCTCCAGAGCTGAAAACAATCACAAGACCAATGCACTGAGCTGAAGATATAGTATAAAACAACAAAAAGGAAGGGCGGTAGTCAGAACAAGTACTAAAGACAGTATTTATTAAGCGCTTTTCATTTGCTAATCATCAGCAAACTTCTTCAGATAAATTAAAACAATTACAAAATGTCCTTTTAAAGGCAATGATCCAAATCATGTGACAAAAAACGCCAATAATATGGCCATAACAATTAAAACTCTCTCCTACAATTTCGGTTACTAACGTAGATAAGTTACATGCATACAAAGTATACCTCATATAAAATAATTATATGCATAAAACTGCTGACATAAATACTAAAATTTAAACTACAAAATACTTCCACTCAGTCAGGAAGCCCACTGAATTCTGCAGACAAACAAATGGGGAAATAACAATGGAAGATGCATATACATCAAGCTATTAAATCTAGCCATTATTAAACACAAGCACTACACTTCTAAACTATTGTACAATTAGTCATCACCTTTGTAAGCTCTTTAGCTTCAAGATGCAACTAATAGAACAGATATCATCAATACCTGGGAAATTATACACATTCAAATAGATCTGCCAAAATAACTGTAATTCTTCCAGATGCAAAGACATAGGACCACCCTTAATGTCAAATGGTACCTGATCAATAACTTTGTATTTAAATCTGTGTTCATTTAACACTGAAACATGTTTTGCTAAGGCATTTTCTGTACTACCTCCGGCAATGGCATATTGATGTTCATATATGCGATCACGGAGCCTTCGCTCCATTTTGCCAATGTAGAATGCTGGACAACATTGGCACTTGGCTAAGTAAACAACACATTTTGAATTACAGTTGAGCTTCTTCTTCTATTTGTACTGGATGTCATTAATAATGAATGTATTTATTACCCACATCAATGAATCTACAATAGTTACATGATTCACACTTAAGCATCCCAGTACTTTTGGGAATACATCTGGGATGCTGTTCTAACAGATTCCCTAATTTTTTCCCCTCCTAAAAATCACCCTAGGGGAATTACCTATCTTGTTAAAAATCATGGGGTTGTTTCTAAACAAATCCCAATTTCTCCATATTACTTTAACAATTAGTTGACTATCCAAGCTAAATGTTGTAATAAAGCTAAGATGGAAGCCTTTCTTCACCTCAAAATTAGAACTGACTTGAAAACTATCCTCGTTCACTTGTTGGTACAATGAAGGATGTACAATACCTCCATTCTTCACCTGTAAAATAGGGCAATAAATGTTATTAATTCTTTTTAATTTAACTTCTTCTATCAAGGAGTCTAACAAGTCCTCTAGGTACTTACTGACTGATACATCCATCTCAATCTTTACCCCCTCTCTCCCTCAATCTGTCCCACAAGATATACCTGAAAAAGATCTCCTTCAGCTATCATACAAGACCAAGTCCTAAAAGTGTTACCAAAACCTAAAAATAGAACTGCATTTTAAATAGCATGAAGCATGATTTAGCCACCCCTCTCTACTAACACTGTTCCTCCTCAGCCTCCATGCAGATTTTATACCAAGTGAATGTAGAACGGCTATGGCCATTCCCATGCATAAGGTAGGAACTTCCACAGACCCATAAATCTGACCATACTTATGTGCAAAGCCATAAAAAGAGTTATCATAGAACTAATCATTAAGGATGTAGGGAACCTACAAATACTGGACCTGTCATAGTTTGGATTTGTCAAGGACAAATTATGCTTACTCACCCTGGTGGATTTTTTGTAATGGCCAACAAAGCAATGGATGAAGGTAAAATGGTACACACTGCACATCTTGACCTGGCCAAAACAGAGGAAACCAAATCCACAAAGCGACCAGTCACTAGTGAAGTCCCCAGGGGTTCATTGCTAGGATGTTTTATGTTTGGCATGTATGTCTTTAAAGCAAAAGCCAATATCAAAGTGTTTTTACTGACTAAGTTTGCAGATGACTGAAGGCAAGAAGCAGTTACTGAATCCCCACATGACTTAGCTATCTTACAGGAAAATTTGTTCCAAACAAATAACTTGTGCCAGAATCATGGACTGAAAGCAAATGCCAAAGAATGTGTAAGCATATCTTTTGGGAAGTCATCTACCCCGGGAACTACCACACTGAAAATACACCCCTAAGAGTTGACCTAGTTTGGGAGTATTTGGGAACTTATGTGGACAGTGAAGTAACCTAAGAACAAGTGTTCACTGTCATAGTAAAGTCCTTCTATATTGCACAAATTATAAACAAAAGGATTGTGTGTAGTTCTAGAGATATCATTGTCCACCTTTACTCAACCCTCATTAGGCCAATCATTAAGTATAATGCTCCCTTTGGTATGTATTTGTCCAGACAAATACTACAACTGGAATTCCCACAGAGATAGCTTATTAAAATGATACAAACCTTAAACAATATGGCCAACATGGACCACCTCAAAGCCACGTCACTATATATAGCATCGTATAGACTGCTAAGAAGTGACCTGTGTCTGGCATATAAGCCATTGTTTGACTCAGTACTGATGTGTCTACTGCACATTAACAAGTGAAATGACATTAGAAATATTTGATCTAGAGATCTAAACATCTTCTGCAACATCGACAGAATGGTTTGGAGGGCTAGTTATATCTCACAGAAGATGGCACTGCTCTAGAACAGACTCCCATCTACATAAAACAAAGCTCATCCCTGTCCATATTCAAGTGCAACTTAGATATACGGATGGTTAATACAAATTTTACCCCAAGACTGTCCCCTGTACTAATAATGGACAGACACAGCTCCTAAATGCTTTACCCCACATATGAGTATGCTTCCAGTTATTCTCACTGGGACTAATACTAATTATAGATCACAGGATGAGTAAGGAGAATCTATTATCAAATTGGATAGGTTAATTCAAGCATCAAAAGAGAAATTGCATGGCTTAAAATGGCCCACAAGGACATCTAGCTTTGTACTTATCTATGACCCTATGAATGGTGTTTATACTGTAGTTTGTTCTTTAATGGAAGAGAAAAAGCTATCTTTGATTAACTAGTCTGACAGATATTAGTAACCAGATTGATCTATTAATAATTGTGTATTCGTGTTCATTACATGGACATAAATAAATGAATAAGTATTTTGTTTTCAGTGTTTTATAAAATGTCTGTATTTTGAGATGCAATAACTTGTCTGGCTTCTCCACAGAGAAGGTGTATGGTTATATGTACCATCCTTATCTGAGTTATCACCTTCTGGCCTGGTTTTCTACATGTGATAAATAAGCTTTGATCCAGGATTATAGCTAAGTAGTTTTTTTTTTACATGACAATGGAATGGAGCTGTTCTCATGGATCTTTCAGAGTTAGAGGTTTAGTCTACAAAGTAACTTATGTGTATCCTGTGGAGTAACTGCTTACTTATTTGTAGTCTGACATAAGTTATTTTTCAATAGAAAGTTCAATAAATTACCAGTGCCTTTTTGTAGCTTATTAGCAGTTCATTTTCCTTTTAAAATTGTACTAAGACATCTGTTATGACAATGCTACATTTCCAGTGTATCTTTTGCAAGGAGTAAGTAAGTATACCCTCCTTCATTTCAAATAGCTCTGACTTTTCTATATACCAGTAGCTCATTTCCTTGTAAAATGTACTACGATGTCTGTTTTGACATTGTGTTGTCCATAATCTTTCTGGTATTTTAAAAAAAATCCCTATTGTCTCCTGGCTTATGGTTATTTGAAAAAAAATAAATAAATAGTCTTTCTTATCACTTTCTTCTGTATTCACAGTAAAATATTGATCGATAACATTTCTATGATATTGCTACTTCTTTTAGACCTTCCTTTTGTGTACATATTTTTGAGAAAATTTTCTTTGGTTATTGTCTTTAAGTCTTCCTAAGCCACAGCTGGATCAGTATATTTAAATGGAAAATTATCTTTTATAGCAGAAGTGGGTCTATATTAGATCACCGAATGCTTAAAAAAGTGAACGGTGATTACTCGACCCTATGTAAGCGAAAGCTTAAAATTTTGAACTGTCAGAACAGCGATAGGGAAAAAAAATCACTATTCCTACAGAAAAATAAATAAAACAATTTAAACATTACATTAAGTGGGGGGTCTTCAGCCCCTACACTGCCTGATGGGAGGGCTGTGCCCGCCACACCCCCTTACTTAAATATACCAACTCCAAGACCGCACTACAGTGACAAAAATGGCAAAGTAATGAAGTGGCCAAGCAAATTCTTTCCCAGGGAAAGAATTTGCTTAAAAGCCACTTCGATATTTTGCCGTTTCAGGCTTTTGAGTTCAACCAAGACGCATTCAAAAGAATGCGTCTTCGGTCTTCTAATAGGGAACCACAGAAGCTGACCTTTTTTTTTTTTTTGTTATCATGCCTTCCACGAGACAGCTCAGAGCTGCCTTATCTGTTACAGTTGCATCCTAGGATGCTGTATTGGAACTTAATCATACAGTTGGTCTGTAAAGCTGCAACCTATACAAGAGCCCTAAAATATGTTCAGTAGCTACAATGAGGCCTATAGTAGCTGGTGGGACTTATCTAACTGAGCCACTTTCAGTTTATTTAGACAAACAACTAAAGTCAATCCTTGAAAACTATCCAGTAGTTCTAAGAGACACCAAACAATTCCTATGAGATCTATATAATTGTACGAAAACCCTTGGTAATCATAAGTTCAGCATGTTAGTTACTTTAGATGTGATATCCCTCTTCACCTGAATTCCTAATGAGGAGGGAGTAAACATGGTGAGAAATGCTATGCAGAGAAGCTCCCAATTCTCACCTGAGAAGACTGGTTTTCTTCATATACTCTTAGAGTTAGTATTAGAACATAACGTATTTTTGTTTGTTGATAAATATTATTGGCAAACAGCTGGTGTCGCTGTATGCACCAGCTGTGCCATTTCATACTCTAACATCGTTATGATGGAGTGGGAGTATGCAAATATCCTGACCAAACAGAATAATAAGGTGATTCTATATCTTCGTTTTGTGGATGACCTCTTCATTGGTTGGGGAGGAAATCCACAGGAAATACACCACCTTTTTGAAGAATTGAATGCAAGTAGTGATTTTTTAAAGTTTACTTTAACTGTATCTCAAAGTAGCATACATTTTTTAGATGTTACTTTTACATTAAATGAAGGAATTATTTCTACTAGATTGCACAGGAAATCATGTTATACACCTTCTTTTCTTCATCGTACAAGTATGCATCCAAATCATGTGTTCACCAATGTTTTAGTTAGTCAGGGTATGAGGGTATCAAGGTTGTCATGTGAAGAGGTAGATTTTACAAATAAATTGGAATATTTCCAGAATGCTTTTTAACAGAGGGGAGGGGATTTTCATCTTTTGAGATCAATAAAGCTTTTAAAAAGGTATATGCTGAACGAAATAAGAGAGGCAAACCTTATTATTTGGAAGAAGTGGAACTACCATGTACTGATTATTTTACAAAGAGTGATGGATTGCCATTGGTTCTCTTGTATGCACAGGACATCAATTTTGTTAGAAAAATAGTATATAATAATTGGCCCATGCTGATGGTTGATTCCAAAACTTCGGATGTTATAGGTTCTTGCTCCAAGTTTGTATATAAAAATAGGAAGAATTTAAAACAAATGTTATGTTATCCTAAAAGTCCAAGGACTGATTTATTCATTGTGAATGGAATATGTAAATGTGGATCATGTAACTATTGTGAATACATCGATGAGTCACTTTTTTTAAACATCCAGTTATGGGTAAATTATGGGAACTGAGATGTAAAGCAGATTGTAACACTACAGATCTGATCTATGTAGCTCATTGTACAGTATGCTTTCATTTTTATGTGGGAAAGAAGGTCCTTGAAAGTACGAATACAAGATCATTTGTACTGCATGCAAAAATGTTTAACTTATAGTTCCCTGGCTAAGCACACAATTGAAAATGGACCAAACCACACTTTTTATTTCAAGTATTACATGTTGTTTATGAACAAGGGAGACTTGGGCTAGCTACTAGATTTACTGAAAATATTGAATTACAATGGATTTTTAGATTAGCTGCTCATAAGCAGTATGGTTTAAATTAATTTATTTCTATTAAACCAGTTTTAAAATTGAAACGGCTCAAGAAATAGCCCAATGATTGTTGTTTTTAGTAACACTCATCATCTTCTTTCAGCTGTTCCCGTTAGGGGTCACCACAGCAGATCACCTGTTTCCATTTCTTCCTGTCCTCTGCATCTTGCTCTGTCACACCAACCACCTGCATGTCCTCTCTCACCACATCCATAAACCTTATCTTAGGCCTTCCTCTTTTCCTGTTACCTGGTAGCTTCATCCTTAGCATCTTTTTCCCAATATATTCAGCATCTCTCCTGAGCACATGTCCAAACCAATGTAATCGTGCCTCTCTGGCTTTGTCTCCAAACCTTCCAACCTGGGCTGACCCTCTAATATACCTATTCCTAATCCTGTCCACCCTCGTCACACCCAGTGCAAATCTTAACATCTTTAATTCTGCCACATCCAGCTCAAACTCCTGCCTTTTTGTCAATGCCACTGTCTCCAACCCATATAACATAGCTGGTCTCACTACCCTCTTGTAGACCTTCCCTTTCACTCTTACAGGTACTCATCTGTCACAAATCACTCCTGACACTCTTCTCCACCCACTCCATCCTACCTGTACTCTCTTCTTCACCTCTCTTCCATACTCACTGTTACTCTGAACTATTGACCCCAAGTATTTAAACTCATCCACCTTCACCACCTCTACTCCTTGCATCCTCACCATTCCTCTATCCTCCCTCTCATTCACACACATATATTCTGTCTTAGTCCTGCTGACCTTCATTCCTCTTCTCTCTAGAGCATATCTCCATCTCTCCAGGGTCTCCATCACCTGTTCCCTACTCTCACTACAGATCACAATGTCATCTGCAAACATCATAGTCCACGGGGACTCCTGTCTAATCTCGTCTGTCAACCTGTCCATCACCATTGCAAATAAGAAAGGGCTCAGAGCTGATCCTTGATGTAACCCCACCTCCACCTTAAACGCATCCGTCACTCCCACCGCAGACCTCACCGCTGTCACACTACCCTCGTACATATCCTGTACCACTCTTACATACTTTTCTGACACTCCTGACTTCCTCATACAATACCACAACTCCTCTCTAGGCACCCTGTCATATGCTTTCTCTATTTCTACAAAAACACAATGCAACTCCTTCCAACTTTCTCTGTACTTCTCCATCAACACTCTCAGAGCAAAGATCGCATCTGTAGTGCTCCTTCCTGGCATGAAAACATACTGCTGATCACTAATCATCACGTCCCTTCTTAACCTTGCTTCCACTACTCTTTCCCATAACTTCATGCTGATCAAATTTATCCCTCTGTAGTTACTACAGCTATGCACATCACCCTTATTCTTAAAAATCAGTACCAAAACACTTTTTCTCCATTCCTCAGGTATCCTCTCACTTTCCAAGATTTCATTAAACAATCTGGTTAAAAACTCCACTGCCATTTCACCTAAACACCTCCACGCTTCCACAGGTATGTCATCTGGGCCAACAGACTTTCCATTCTTCATTCTCTTCATAGCTATCCTTACTTCCTCCTTGCTAATCCATTGTACTTCATGATTTACTATCCCTACATCATCCAACCTTCTCTCCCTCTCATTCTCTTCATTCATCAACCCCTCAAAGTACTCTTTCCATCTCCTAAACACACTCTCTTCGCTTGTGAGTATGTTTCCCTCATTATCCTTTATCACCTTTACCTGCTGCACATCTTTTCTAGCTCGGTCCCTCTGTCTAGCCAACTGGTGCAGGTCCTTTTCTCCCTCCTTAGTGTCCAACCTTTCATACAACTCTTCATATGCATTATCCTTAGCCTTCGCCACCTCTCTCTTTGCCATGCACCTCATCTCCTTATACTCCTGTCTACTTTCTTCATCTCTCTGACAATCCTACTTCTTCTTTGCCAACCTCTTTCTCTGTATACTCTTCTGTACTTTCTCATTCCACCACCATGTCTCCTTGTCGTCCTTCCTCTGTCCAGATGTGATACCAAGCACCTTTCTAGCCATCTCCCTTACTAGCTCTGCTGTAGTTACCCAGCTATTTGGTAACTCTTCACTGCCACCCAGTGTCTGCCTTAACTCATCCCTGAACTCCACCTCACAATTACCCTTTTTCAATTTCCACCACTTGATCCTTGATGCTGCCCTCACACTCCTCCTCCTCCTTTTCTTGATAACCAACTTCATCCTACAAACCACTATCCTATGCTGCCTAATGACACTTTCTCCAGTCACCACTTTAAAGTCTCCAATCTCCTTCAAACTGGCCCTCCTACATAAGATATAATCCACCTGTGTGCATCTTCCTCCACTATTGTATGTCACACTATGCTCCTCCCTCTTGTTAAAATATGTATTCACCACAGCTATGTACATCCTTTTCGCAAAATCCACTACCATCTGACCTTCTGCATTCCTTTGTTTAACACCATACCTACCCATCACTTCCTCATCCCCTCTGTTCCCTTCACCAACATGCCCATTAAAATCTGCTCCAATCACCACTCTCTCACCCTTGGGTACAGTCATCACCACTTCATCCAATTCAATCCAAAATTTTTCTTTCTCATCCATTGCACACCCAACTTGTAGAGCATACGCACTAACAACATTCATCATTACACCATCAATTTCCAGCTTCATAAACATCACTTTATCTGACACTCTTTTCACCTCCAAAACACTCTCAGCATACTGTTCCTTCAGAATAACTCCTACGCTATTTCTCCTCCCATCCACAATATGATAAAAAATTTGAACCCACCTCCGATACACCTAGCCTTACTCCCCTTCTATCTGGTCTCTTGCACACACAATATACCAACCTTCCTTCTGTCCATCATATCAGCTAGCTCTCTCCCTATACCAGTCATACTGCCAACATTCAAAGTTCCGACCCTCACTACCACAGTCCTAGCCTTTCTCCTCTCCTCCTGCCTTCGGCCATGTCTTCCGCCTCTTCTCCTCCTTCGGCCAAATACCTTTAAATATTTCGGAGGGAATTTTAAAACCTTAATTGATGTTTACTATATAAAATCCAGGTTGTATGTGATTTTCTTTGTCTGATGAAGTGGTCTGTTGAACTGTGAAAGCGCTTACGTGTGGAATAAAGGATTGTGATTTTTATATCGTGGTTCAATTGCTTTTGGGATTTACCACTATTTGTGTTTTGGTTTACTTGCACCTTGGGTTTTGGTTTCATTGTCTTCTGCATCTTGGCAAACATGGCTGAAGGTAACACAACAATTTTGGAAACAGCAACTAACAACAATACTGCTAATGCAGCTAATACTAGATCATTGACTTTCCTGAGTGATCAGCTTAATGCCTTATTGATGGATGAAATAACTGTTGATGCAACTGAACCTATTGATGGTACGGCTTCCAATCCTAAGGTACATGACGTTAAAAGAAACATTGAGAATGATTTATATCATTTTAAAAGGCTTCAATGCCAATGTTTCCATCTGGAAGCCTGTATTAATCTAAACATAGTACCTAGGGGGCTTCATGTCCTCACTATGTCTACATATGGAGACACCTGTCGACAGCTGCCTGCACAGTGGCAATGCATTAATTTGAAAACAAGTAGGTCCTACCTACATTTACGTATTGAGTTCTTTCAGCCAATGGAATTTGAATTAATTAATAATGTACAACATCAGTCTGAGTTGACTTTGATAGTAGGCGAAGCAAATGCTGACTTATACTTTACTGAATTGATGGATAAAATTACTCAATATGAAAAAAGACTTCTGTTTCAGAAGAAAAAGAAACTAAGTAGGGACCTACATGATTTTGGTAACAACAATGTTTTTACATGGCCCAGTGCTCGTAATTTATTACGGAAAGAGTCTGTTAACCATGTAACAGAAGCAGTGAATTCCCTTCAGAAACTGCAAGATGAACCAGAAGTACAATTGTGAGCTAATACAAGCATCGTTGCTACACAGGAGCCATCAGTATCTGCTCTTTCTACATCTTTGAGAGAGGCTGCGATGGGAGGGACTACAGGAGACTTGACAGCAGCTGTCTCCAATAGTTCCATTAACTCCAATGTGGTGAGACCGAAAGTTATTTCCTCTACCAACAAAGAACAGGTTTTTCCCCAATTTCCGCTGCCGATTCATCTCATAAGAAAGAAATCCATCAAACAGGAGTAACGGTGAATAGGACAGAAGTGCAAAGAACCTCCGGCTCCAAATCAACACAAAACTCTGAAGAAAATGTGGAACCTCGATCACGAGGGCTAGTTTGGAACATTTTCAGGTATTCTTTGACTGATTATGAACATGCAGTATTGAATAGAGGTTTGGGGTTTATCCCCACTACTATGTTTGATATCAGCCAAACAATTATACAGTTACGACTATTTGCTCATTCTATATGTTTAAAACTGATGTTAGATAACAAACAAGATAGAACTCATGTTATTTTTAAGAAACCTAGCAAGTTTTCACCTTCATTACCAAACCATATTGATGTGTATGTTAGAACATGTGAGAAGGATTTGTACAACTTATTGGATACACGACAGTTGTCTGTCAGGGGCAACTTATCCACTATGGAAATACATGCAATTAATAATTTAGGTAACAACCTAGAAATTGTTATTCGGCCATCAGATAAAGGTGAACCTATAGTCATCATGGATGCTAAATATTACTATATTACCATGTATGATATGTTATCTGATGAGACCACTTATAAAGTGATACATCTAGATGGTATATGTTTAATGAAGTATCGTATTGACTCAGCTCTAAATGGATGTCATTGTATGGGTCTTATTGACAAACAGTTGTTAGATTTTTTTTACAGTGGATGAACCGTTAGTGCCACAGTTCCATGGTCTTCCTAAAGTCCATAAACACCCCACCCTACCCCCAGTGAGGCCTATAGTAGCCGGTGGGGGTTGGCTAACTGAGCCACTTTCAGTTTATTTAGACAAACAACTAAAGTCAATCCTTGAAAACTATCCAATAGTTCTAGGAGACACCAAACAATTCCTATCAGATCTATACAACTCTACAAAAACCCTTGGTAATCATAAGTTCAGCATGTTAGTTACTTTAGATGTGATATCCCTCTTCACCTGTATTCCGAATGAGGAGGGAGTAAGCATGGTGAGAAATGCTATGCAGAGAAGCTTCCAATTCTCACCTGAGAAGATTGATTTTCTTTGTATGCTCTTAGAGTTAGTATTAGAACATAAAGTATTTTTGTTTGTTGATAAATATTATTGGCAAACAACTGTTGTCGCTATGAGCACCAGTTGTGCCAATTCATATGCTAACATCATTATGATGGAGTGGGAGTATGCAAATATCCTGACCAAACAGAATAATAAGGTGATTTTATATCGTCGTTTTGTGGATGACCTCTTCATTGGTTGGGGAGGAAATCTACAGGAAATACACCACTTTTTTGAAGAATTGAATGCAAGTTGTGATTTTTTTAAAGTTTAATTTAACTGTATCTCCAAGTAGCATAAATTTTTAGATGTTACTGTTACATTAAATGAAGGAATTATTTCTACAAGATTGCACAGGACATCATGTTATACACCTTTTCTTCATCATACAAGTATACATCCAAATCATGTGTTCACCAATGTTTTAGTTGGCCAGAGTATGAGGGTATCAAGGTTGTCATGTGAAGAGGTAGATTTTGCAAATGAATTGGAATATCTCCAGAATGCTTTTAAGCAGAGGGGATATTCATCTTGTTAGATCAATAAAGCTTTTAAAAAGGTATATGCTGAACAAAATAAGAGAGGCAAACCTTATTATTCTGAAGAAGTGGAACTACCATGTACTGATTATTTTACAAAGACTGATGGATTGCCATTGGTTCTCTATTAAACACAGGACATCAAGTTTGTTAGAAAAATAGTATGTAATAATTGGCCCATGCTGATGGTTGATTCCAAAACTTCGGATGTTGTAGGTTCTTGCCCCACGTTTGTGTATAGAAATAGGAAGAATTTAAAACAAATGTTATATTATCCTAAAATTCCAAGGACTAATTTATTAATTGTGATTGGAACATGTAAATGTGGATCATGTAACTATTGTGAATACATCGATGAGTCACTTTTTTTAAACATCCAGTTATGGGTAGATTATGGGAACTGAGATGTAAAACAGATTGTAACACTACAGATTTGATCTATGTAGCTCATTGTACAGTATGCTTTCATTTTTATGTGGGAAAGACCAGTAGGTCCTTGAAAGTACGAATACGAGATCATTTGTACTGTATGCAAAATGTTTAACTTATAGTGCCCTGGCTAAGCACACAATTGAAAATGGACCAAACCACACTTTTTATTTCAAGTATTACATGTTGTTTATGAATAAGGGAGACTTGGGCCATTTACTAGTTTTACTGAAAATATTGAATTACAATGGATTTTTAGATTAGCTGCTCATAAGCAGTATGGTTTAAATTAATTTATTTCTATTAAACCAGTTTTAAAATTGAAATGGCTCAAGAAATAGTCCAATGATTGTTGTTTTTAGTATCACTATACCTTTAAATATTTTTGGGGGAATTTTAAAACCTTAATTGATGTTTACTATATAAAATCCAGGTTGTACGTGATTTTCTTTGTCTGATGAAGCAGTCTATTGAACTGTGAAAGCGCTTATGTGTGGAATAAAGGATTGTGATTTTTATATCGTGGTTCAAGTGTTATCCTTCTTTGCTTTTGGGATTTACTACTATTTGTGTTTTGGTTTGCTTGCGCCTTGGGTTTTGGTTTCATTGTCATCAGCTACATTATTGTATATTCCTTTTTAATTTCTCAAACACTTTTGTGTTTCTAATACCATGATAAGAATGGACCTCATTCCTAAGTCAAAGTATGATTAAAGTTCATGAAATTAGTATTGTTTCAATCTTTGATGTTAGCCAAAAGTTCTCTTCGCAGCACCCGCAATGTGCCCAAAACTGAGTCCTTCAGCAATTCATATGTAACATATCTAAATGCAGCTGTAAATTCTTTGTTATGAGACCCATTGCTCCTCCTCCTACTGCAACTGTCTGGGTATCCTTCTTCCACATTGCTCTTGTTTCTGCTTTCAAATCCAGGTATTTTATAACTTTGTATCTCTCTGTATGTAAGACACTGCAATCACCGGGTGTAGCAATTTCTGTGATCAGTGCTACTTTTATTTTCTTTCCTTTACTACTATATCTGTTTTTCTTCCATCTATTTTTGAACTGTTGGTAATGGGTGATTCCATGTAATATAAACTTCATCATTTTCTATAATGCTTTGTGGCTCATGTTTCCAGTGCTTCTCAACTACTCCACAATCAGCAATGCAACAGTCTTGCTGCATTATTATGCCTTTCAGTATACAGGCCTTCTGCCATTAATGTATCACACCCAGCAACAAGATGTGTGACTGTTTCAAATTCTGTTTTACAAAACTTGCATTTGTCTTTTTCTCTGATGTCCAATGGAATTTTTAAACCAACGTGTACATAGTCCACTATACTGGGCTGCCAATATTAACCTATCATCTTTTGGTTTAAATTCACCTCTCCTTAACCATTCCTATTAACACAAGGTTGTTCCAGGAGTTTTCTATACTTGTGACTATATTTATGCATTTTCTACATTTCTTGCCTTCTCATCTGATCCTTCACCTTATATTCTTTCTTTTGTATTTTGGCACATTCAGTTGCTGCCTGATTTGTATTTACTTCTGGTTTGACATCTCTTCTTGCTTGACACCAATATGATTCTGCTAAGCTAAGCAAGGAAGTCATCTTAGACTTGTTTGCCTCATGTTTTAAAACTTTCTCTATGCTTGGATATTGTCAGGTCAGTAAATGTATATGCAGTCCCATGACAGCAGATCTATACATTTAATCAATTTCAAGGAGGCCGATACCTCCTTCAGAATAATGAATATATAGACTTAGTATACACTGATTTTTATAAATCATTTGATAAGCATGAATCATTTTTCTTGTTTTCCTGTCCATCTGATCCAATATCTTATGTGGCCAGTTAATCACCTCAAAACTGTAAGTTAGAACAGGAAGAGCAAATTGGTTTATAGTTTGGACTTTGTTCTCAGATGTCAGAGCTGTTTTCATTATTATTTTTACTGTTTTAAAATATACTTACTAAGTTTTACTCATATTTATTCATGTTTTTTTGTTGATCCTTCATCAGTTCCCAAATATTTATACATGCCCTCATCCTCAAGTTTTTTTATATCACCATCCTGTCCGAGACTGATATTTTCTTGGTGCTGCAGCTTTCCTGATTTAAATGTTACCTTTGCACATTAATCAAGACCAAATTACATTCTTATATTATCTGAGAAAGTTTTGACTGCTTGCGGTTTTGCTCTCAGTTCCTCATCGGATGAACTATACATTTTTAAATCATCTACAAAAAGAAGAAGATGAGAAGTCTTTACACTTTGTTGTTTTCTGGGTGCCAAATTGTAACCAGGACCTAATCTGTTAAGCAGACAGCTAAATGGATTAAGGGCAAGACAAAAGAGCAACAATGACAGAGTCACCCTGGAATATCCGTCCTTGAATTTTTATCCCTAGGATAATACTTTGTCCTTTATCATGGCTTAGCTGCAAAGTGGTTTGCCACTGTTTCATGGTCACTGTAATGTAATTGATCGATGTAGGGTGTATCTTATACAACTGTAAACACTCCTTTATCCATGAATGTGAGATGCTGTCAAATGATTTTTATAGTCTATTCAAGCCATACTTAGATTCTTTCCTCTTTCTGATTCTCTATTATGCTTTATTTAACAGCAAATGATAATTTGTTCCACATGACTTCCTTTTGTTACCCCTTTTGTTCTATTGCCATGATTGAGCTTTCTTCTAAATGGTGATAAACTTTGTCCTCATCACTTCCAGTGTATAGTTTATACATCACTGAAAAGCAAGTTATTGGTCTAGAGTTTTTAAGATATTTTGCAGGTTCTCTTTAAATGAGGAGTATCATTTTTCCTGTTATTAACCAGGTTGGTATCTGCTTGGGGTGTGCATATAAATATTTCTTAATCCTGGCTAAATTTTCATGTAATGATGTTAATACATTTAGCCAGAAATTAGGTACTGCATCTGTGTCTGGGGTTTTCCAATTAGCAGCTTTTCTTAATTTTGTTTAATTTTCTCTGGCCGTTATCATGTACATTTGAACTTCTTATTCTTTCTTTTACTTTTTCTATCCATTTAGCATCTTTGCTATGTTCCACAGGATATTCATAGATATTTCTCCAAAATGTGTCTATTTATTCTTTTTTTGGTGGTGTTTCTATTCATTTTGCCTTTTTCCCCAGTTCTCTATAATTTTTTTTGGATCATCAATGAATTGCTTATATTGTACGTTTCCTGTATGTTTATCTGCATATCTTCTAAGTTTTTCTGCATATACTGCCATCTTTAGCTTATTATTTGCAATTAGTGTACTCCTGATCTGTTTTGATACTGCTTATTGTACTGTGAGAGTGAAATTGTTATATTCAAAAACTGTTACACAAATTTACAAATTAAAAAGGGTTCATTAATTCTGAATAACAGCTATATAATATAAACAGTCTCACAATGGTAACACTTATCTTACTCTTCCCTGACAATGGAATATGCAACTTTTTGGTGCACATAACAGCTGCCATTTGCTTTCTGTTCTAGGACCACTGACATCCAAAAATGCACCTGCATGGTTGCTGCACGTAATCCGAGCAGCAAAAAATTATTTTCATCACTTAGATGCAGGGGCTGGTATTCAGAAATATGCACATATGTAGGTACTTTGATAGAAGTCCAATGAAAAGCATGAAACTAAAGATTATTTATTTCACTTGGCAAATATAGATTTGAAAATTAATTCAGGGGCTAGGGAAATTGCCCTTACCTCATGCCTGTGTGATCTTGAGTTAGTATATAAAATTTAATTTTTAAAAAGAAAACCCCCAGGATTCAATAAAATCCTAGTAAGATCCCTATAGAACCTACATGGACTGTACCTGTGTGGATGGCCACTGTTCCTCCCAGGCAGCGAGCCAAATTTATTAATTATGTCTCGCTGCCAAGGGAGATCAGAGTTACATGGATATTGAATCCATGCAAGTAGCAGTGTAGAGGCTGTCCCGTAGTTATGGACTGTTTGCTAAATGTTTGGGCAGGTGCTAGGCACAGGACAGTAATATTTTTTTTTTAAATTTTATGTCCTGTTTGCGTGATGCTTAATGATGCTGAGCTGGGTTTATACATATGTACCTGACATCTGCTATATATATGTAAAAATAGAAACTGGATGTAATTATTTGAATATTTTGTTTCTTTCTCTCCCTGTTTGCATGGAACGGTGTGGTGCTTAGCAATGCCATCTGACATCTAAAAATAGAAACTGGGTTTACTTAATTGTTGTAGTTCTGTAGTGCTTAGCACCATGCAAACTCATGCAGCTTTGCTGCACAACATTAACAGGTATCTTAGTAGTATGTGTGAAGATATACTGCTTCCCTGTATTATCCAAGTGGCTAGATAGGTTGAGTCATGATCTACAGTGTGGTAGGTCCCGCATTTCAGTGTTGAGCAATCATATCGTTTTGTATGTATTGGTTTGAATATGAGTCAGATGACTGAAACATCAGTTTAATTTAAAATTAAAAAAAAAATGTTACATTTAGCAAAGCTGCATGGTGCTAAGCTCCACTTAAACATGGCCGACTGTCTACTTTGTGGGTTGCTAAGCTATGCTTAAACATGGCTTGTGTGAGTTTGTGCAATGCTCAGCTTCACTTAAATGGTTTGTGCAAGTTTGTGCAATGCTAAGCAACGTGCCACTTTTTTGAAAGTTGCTATATGACATGTAAGGGTGGGAATGCACCCTATATAATGGCCAATAGATAGGAATTTGACACCATTGTTTGGAGTTCTCACTTGGCTGTTGATATGCCTGGTGGTGTTGGTGAAGGAGCATGCTTTTGGGTACAGAGATGGGATGTGCAGGAGTCCAAAGTGTTTGTTGGACTCCTGGTCAAAAATTATGAACCCCTGCTGTTGCAGGGTGATCACCAGGGCTCAGGATGTAAGTCTGAGGCCTGGGATTGGTTGTCCAGGGAACTTACCAGTGCTAATGGTATCCCCCACACTGATGAGCAGTATCATGACCACTATGATGACCTGGAGTGTAAAAAGAGGGTAATCTTAGACACCTGGGTCTAAGAAGCTCGGGCTGGGCTCACCCCACAGATATGTAAGTATTTGTCCCAGTGATTTATAAATATACAAATTGAATGTGTGCAAAACTGGTATACATAATGTTTTGTTTCTCTTACAACAGCTGCAGAAGAAAGGACTTGCAAAGTCCTGCCCATGCAGGGTGTCTGGCCAGGATGAGATATGAGTGTGGTAAGTAGGGAAAAATCAAAGCAATAACCTAATGCATAATGTACTATCAAGATAAAAAAAGTATTTCCAGAGTTTGCTGTCCTAGCAGTCAGGTATAACATACTTGGGAAATGTAATAGATTTAGTAATGTGTCAGTGCCTAGCTGAAATGGTAAACCAAGTTAAGTAAAGTAAACATGCATCATTGTGTAGTATAGCTTACAAACATCAGTTGAGGTTGGGCTCTACCCAGATTAACAGTCACTCTTCTGCTGTGCTCATTGTATGAAATATGCTGTAGATTGCACATGGATAATGATGAGGGTAAATGGGTTATCACTTAGAGGTCTGACTTGAATCAACAGTAATAAATAGATTTTTAAGGGTGATGGTGCTGTGATATGTACTGTTTCAAACAAAGAAGTGCTCACTACTCATGTAGTCACTGCATGTGTGTTCTAATCTAACACCAGACAACTGCACAAAGGAAATGAATAAAGACTGCTGAAAAAAAACTGATAAATGTAGTGCAGTACCCACTGTAACTTTCAAGTATGTGTTCTGGCCAGGTTGTGTCATATAATGATGTACATTACACCCACTTGAAGAACAAGATGTATGGGTAAGGTAGCTGACCTTACGGCCAGATATTCATGTGTATAAATGCCAGATTTTAAGGTACATTATCAATAAAGTTTAAAGCAGGATTGCACATTGAGATGTAATTTGTTCAAGTAACTATGCAGTATGGCTGTAATCACTGCATGTGTATTCTAATCTGACACCATTCAACTGTAAAACAGGAAATTAATAAAGACTGCAGAAAAAAAAGGTTAGTAAGGTTCAAGCCTGTGTTATGGCCATTTGTAGTTAACTAATGCTGTATGTTCCTCCCACTCAAGAAACAAAGTATATGGGTAAGGTACCTCATGTTCTGGGCAGATATCCATGTGTATATGTGCCAGATTTTCAGAAGAAATATCAATAAAGTGTAAAGCAGGATCGTGCTTTGATAAATAATCTTTTCCAATAAGTGTGACATATTCTTGTATACACTGCCATGTCTTTTCTAATCTGGCATCAGTCAACTGTTAAATTTAGTGCACATGCTCCCTGGAGTCACAATTTGTGGGTTCTAATTCCATGGCAGCCAACTAAGAAATCACCGGTTCTCTGGTCTAATTAGTGTACATGAACATATCTCTCAATGGTCACGATTTTTTGGAATGTAATAACCAATGTCCCATATGTCTGGTCCATGATTAGCAGATAAATGACATTACTTGGAATGCAATTTATTGGTAAATCTGTTTACAGAACACATTGGTAGTGATGTATGAGCACACTATGTAAAACAATTCCCTTTAGTTGTGTACCTGCATTTGTTAGTGCTTGACCCATACTGTCCCATGCTAACAGGTTGAGAGGTATGTACATGTCACATCATCTATACAAGATTTGGAGTCACTGTACACACATGTGACACTGCGCACCTGTTGAAGTATGTATTATTAGTCTGTGTAGTCATATCACCTGTAAGGTCACTAATGGTATGTTTTTCTCTCTCTCTCCCCTCTCTTTATCTTCTCTAATTTATTATTATGAAATTTATTAATTTATTACTGTTATTTATCATTATAGTTTGATATTAATATATTCTTTTAAACTATATGTTATGATGACCTTATGGGTTACATCATACTGGTTTACTGTTAACATACTTACTGTTATGTTATTTATTGTTTTGTTCCTCATAATATACCTTAATATGTATTTGGATTAATCAATATTGTGTTCCATTATATTAATACTAACAGTGGTTTGGTTATTGCTAATCTTACCTTATGTTTATATCTAATTTATTGCAGTGAGACAAGGTAGGCCGGTTTCAGCCGATCCACTTACCATGCCTCCACCGGCTTTGGGACCGGGGCCCTGCACGTCTGGACTGCAGCATGGTGGTGCCCCCTCTGCTGGCTCTGCACTACCTGCAGTGTCAGGTAGTTCTGCCCCATGGGCTGAGGCTGAGCACCCCTATGGGAGTGAAGGTGAAGGGGGTGATTTTTGTCAGCTGTCAAGAACTGCCAGGTATGGTGCACAGGCTGGTTCACTGAAATGTCGGTGCATGCCTGTGCTGGATGGAGGGCATGCTTGCCATGCTGGTGGGGCAGCTTCACACTGGACACCAGCCTCCACCACTGCTACCACAGTGGCAGTGAAGAAGCAGTGCTGACAGTCTCATGGGTGAGGACTTGAGTTGCACTGATACTGTCTGGTTGGTTATGGAACTGAGATCCCCCAACACCTTTCCCATCCAAACTGTACACCCCCCTCTTGTGTCACACACCAACCCTGTCTGCTGTCTTGTCTGTTTTCAAAAGCTTCCTCACCTTCCAAACTTACCTCCCCCCACATGTACCTATGTCCCTTCCCCAATATTCCACTCTCACCTTAAATAAAATGGGCAGTTGCCCCCCCCAAAAAAATATTGTCTCATACGTAGCTCTCCATTTCATACATGTGTCCACTGGACCCACTGAATCTGGTCCAATTGGCTTGACAATGCAGTTAGGTTGTTGTCAACCCTCTCTGGGGGTGACAATTCAAATTCAGCTAACAAATCTGTGACGGTGCACAGTTCTCAGTGATGAAAAAATGGATAGCTATAGTTCTTTCCTACACCCATCCTGCACATCCCTAACTGCCTTTCAATGTGTTTTCCCCCTGCTTGCACCCCTTTCAACTACTGTCCTATCTCCCCATTTTTCTTTCCTTTAAAGTTTTTTGCATGATGCGGCACAGCACGCCACATCGTTTAGCTATGCTAAATAGTGCTATCCTGATATATGCTTTTGGAACAATATTAACCACATTAAAAAAGTACACCTGCACCCTATTTGGAACCTATGACCATCACACCTGCAGAACAGTAGATAATCACACCAAGCCAAACAACTGCTACTGAAAACAGGTGTTTTGAGCAAAACATGCTAATGCTGAAGTTCCCCTCATTAAGTGTCGTTAAATGGTGTTGTGCATTGCACTGCACCTCACAAATCAGCTAACAGAATTATACAAAAATAGTACTGTAATTGGCACTCTAGTACACAAATAGATCACTATAAAGGCACACATATAAGCTTAGATGTAAGTGAGGTATCTGATAGCAGGTAACCCTGCAATTGTGTCTACAACATGTACGAATACACTTGATAACACATTAATGGAAAAGAGGATTTTAACTGGGACTCTGGTATACAACTTCAGGAATGTAAAGCCATACACATAATAATGGGATGTAAGTGCAGTATTTAGCAGCAGGTAACTGTGGAATAATAACTACAACATGTAAAATGTCACCTGCTCTAACAGTGACTCTGTAAAATGCATTGACAACATAACTTTTTGGTACACAAGGTCCTGAGTCCAGGTACTGCTGCATCTACCAATGGGAAAAAAAAAAAAAAAAAAAAAAATATATATAGATATATGTATATATATATATATATATATATATATATATATATATATATATATAGCCATCAATATTATAAAGTGTGATATGTATGTCTGTCTCATCACCTATTTATCCACCCAAAGCAGTACAGTTGGAATTTCTGCATCTATATAATACAGGGCAAAGGCCTACAGATAGGACCACTGTCTTCTACTTCTAGTACAACACTATAAAGTGCACAGAATGTCAGGTAATGCAGTAGCTTGAATTCCCAGAGGACTACCAAGCATCACACACAGTGCACACATCTGTGTCTTATAGCCTCTAAGGCCCAGCCACAAACTCAACATACTAGTCATAGGAGACTCTATCGTGAGACACACAGATGTGTCCCTCACCAGGCTAGACAAGGAGAAGGTGACAGTAAGTTGCTTGTCAGGTGCTAGAATCTGCCATTTCATGCATGCACTCAAGTCTCTTAACAGCAGGTACTGTTATAACTCTGTCATAGTTCATGTTGGTTTGAATGACTTGAGATGTACCTCTATGGACTATTTGAAGAGAAACATTATTGAGGTCACTGAATATGTGTCTTAGGCAGGTATGTCCCTAGCCTTAAGCAGCATCCTACCATCACCCAGAATTATGCCTCAATACAAACAGAAAATTACTGACTTTAACAATTAGCTTAGTTTCTGGTATCCTTCCAAGGGGATCCAGTACCTGACAACCTGGGATGATATAACTGACAAGTCACAATGCTTTGCCAGAGATGATCTGCATCTGTCACCCCAGGCTGGTCAAATGGTATGACACACAGGAGACACTCCAAGTGCAGTTAACTGTTGACAAAACACCTATTTAAATCATAACTAGCTACAGACCCCAAACCATGACTCAAGACTCCCACTCCACCTATCTGGACTTACTTGAATCCATCAAGATTCAACCCTCTACCTTGATCCTGGGTGACTTTATCTACCCAACCACAGAGTGGAAGACCCATTCTAGCCTAAACATGAACACCCAAAGATTCCTCCACTTCATCAATGTCAACGCATTGGATCAGCCGGTTGATACCCCTACAAGAGGTGAAAATATCCTGGACCTGGTCCTAACCAACATGAATAGCCACTGTAGCACCCCTACAGTTTCATCTTCCTTGGTAAGATCCGATCATAAAGCAATCACCTTTGAAGTCACCATCTCCCCTGAGCCCCCTTATCGGGGTCAAAGAAAAAAAACTTTTCCAAAGTTGACTACAATCTCCTCAGAGCAGGTATAATCAGCTTCACAGCCACCATCCCTTCAGTTAGAACTAGCATTAATTTCCAACCCTACACTAAAAAACTATATGAGCACCTACGTAGCTGTATGGACTCAGCAATACTTGACAGGATCAAATCATCTTTCTCAAGGAAGAGTAAACTAGTCTGCTGGACATCAGCAATAAACAAACTCTATAATAAAAGGAAACATTGCTGTCCAGGACCAAGAAGGAGCAGATGCCAACTTGGAAGCAATCTCTCCTTTGTCTGAACAATTAAATAAGGTCACTGATGAAATCCTCTAAGGTTAACTTCAAGTCCAAATTGCCCACATCCACTAAGGACAATCACAAGGCCCTCTTCACACATGTTGCAATCTCAAAGGCAACACACAAATCTCCTCTGAACTGGTGGGCAATAACACCGCATACACAAATGCCATAGATATAGACAACCTGCTGGCAGACAGGTTCAGTAAAAACTTCACCCCCCCCCATGTCCTCCCGATCAGTAAACCAGGACATCCACAGCACCTGGCCCCTCCCCTCATCACCAGGGAACAAGTTTTTAATGCCCTTTCAAAGGCAAAAAAATCCAGTCTCCATGGGAACTAATAACATCCCTGGCTGTATCCTACATGAACTCAGGGATGAGCTCTCAGCTCCATTAGGCACCCTATTCAACCAAAGCCTGAGCACCGGCTTCATCCTGGCTGAATGGAAGACAGCCAATGTCATCCCTCTACACAAAGGTGGAGCATCCACTGACTCAGGCAATTATAGGCCTATCAGCCTAACTAGCCGGAACTGCAAAACAGTGGAATGCATTTGTAATGCCCGTGCACTGGCCCAGTAATCAAGGAGCCTCCATCCTCACCACTAGCACCAGTGAGGGGCATCCACATTGGGAGGATAACGAGTACACACACAGTAAAATACAATTTCCCTTAATAGCACACAGAGATCACAGTCAGCCTGGGGCTGGTTTCTCTCTTTCTCTCCAGATCCCCAATAAGACACCCCACTGGCACAGCTATAGGGTTCAGATCTCAGTCAAGTGGTCAAGCCAAAAACTCCAGCACCCTCTTTGTCCAACCAGTACTGTTCATCCCTGCCCAAGTAGCTGACACACACTGACACATGCACACAATCTGAGATTTGAGTTATATACAAACACACAAAATCTCCTGAGGAAAACTGGCACAGGTTTTCCAGGTATGTCCCCTTTTGCTCAGACTATACAGTAGTACCAACTGCCACCAACCACTACTATCAGCTATTATAAAGGCCCTTACCAAATGGTGTTCAATTCTACTGTGCAATGTTATTATTATCCAATGGTAAGTGTGACTGAGACTTGAAGGCTCTTTAGGATTTTCTTATACAGTATCACCAAATACATGCAAATACTGTAAGAGCATAACTTTTCTCTACACAAAACAGCCACAGTTGAAAGGTTTAAAAATATTTAATAATAAATAATAAAAACACAAGACAACACTTATTAACTCAACACTATGACATTAGAGAGTTCAGAAATCACAGGAAATACTTTAAAACAACATTGTAGAACAGTCTGACATAAATGTAGAAAACAGCTAGACTAATCTTGCTATTTCTTTCTATCGCTAAGAGAAATACTAAGATCCAATCCTACTCACAGAGCAAAGCACAGTGCTGGTGAGTTGTTGTCAGATTCATGACAAAATACAAAATGCCATCCTTTCTTTCTGAGGTAGTCCTTAAATTGATAATACACATTACTGCTGAGTCATTTCAGATTACATCATTCTTGACACTTCTGCTTAGGTTTTCCAGGCTCACACAACTTAACATTTAAAATTTCTTTGTAGTATGCACCTGCCAAGAAGCCACAGCAATAAAAGACACTTTACATGTGAAATCTAGTAATTATCTCTGTTCTAGGACAATTGAAAGAATTTCCAGGCCCAGGCATCCTGTCTCTGAGCTTGAGATCACACACATTCATAAAATTCTTTACTTATCACCTTTCTTCCAGCAGGGTGCACTGTGGTTAAATTTTTGAAGCTTAGCACATAACATAGTTTTCTTACATTTGTGACACCAGCCTGTGGATCATATTAATATTTACGATGACATAGAATTACTTACAAAATTCTATCTGGCTGGGCTGGCAGCCCCTTATTTTGTCTCATTAATCCCTCCACTGGGAAATCAAGCTAGTTTTTCAAGTGTTCCATGAGAAATGTTCCTTGAGAGGGTTGAGTCTATCTGAGTATACCTTACCCCATTCCCTGTCTTGAGAGTCCATCTGCATTGGCATTGATAATCCCACTGTGGTGCTGCACTGACATATATGCTTACAACCCTAGGCTCTACATTAGTAACTTGGTATTTTTGCTGGCTGGCTCGATGTAGCCATGTTAGGGAATTGTGATCTGTAACTACAGTGAACTTCCTTCCATACAGATAAGGCTGATGTTTCTGCAGTACCCACACTATGGCTAGACATTCCTTTTCTACAGCTGCATAGCATTCTTCCCTGGGTTGGAGCCTATGGCTGAGATAAACCACTGGGTGCTCTTCTCCCTCTGAAGAATTCTGGCTAAGTATAGCCCCCACCCCATGGTTTGAAGCATTAACCTACACAACACATTTTTTGCTGTAATCTGGACTGGCTAACACAGGGTCTTTAAGCTTCTGGAATGCCTGCTCACATGCTGGGATCCACGCTACCTTATCTGGCTTGTTTTTCTTTGTCAGGTCTGTGAGGAGAGCAGCTATGGTACTATAACTGGGGACAAATTTTCTGTAGTACCCTGATGTCCCTAAAAATGCCTTCACCTGATTTTTAGTAACAGGTGCAGGCCATGCCTGAATGGCTTCCACTTTAGCAGGTTCTGGCCTGACCTTACCACTCCCCACTCTATGTCCCAGGTAGTAGACCTCTGCCATACCCACCTGACATTTGCTGGGCTTAATGGTCAACCTTGCCCTCTATAGTCTGCCCAGTACCTCCCTGACATGCTGAAGGTGCTCTTGCCAGGAATGACTGTAGATGGCAATTTAATCTAGGTAAGCAAGGGCAAACCCTCCTGCTCCTGCTAAGATATGATATACCAGCCTCTGGAAAGTCATTAGGGCATTTTGTATCCCAAAGGGCATCTTTGTGAACTCATACAAGCTAAAAGGTGTCACAAAGGCTGAGCACTGGGAGTAAAGGGCACCTGCCAGTAAACTTTGGTAAGATCAATGGTGGCAAGAAACTTAGTCCCACCCAGCTGCTCTAGGGCTTCATCTGTCATAGGCATGGGGTAAGCATCTGACTCTGTGTAACTATTTAATTTTCTGTATTCCACACAGAACCTGGTGATGCCATCCTTCTTTGGCACCAGCACCACTGGGGAGGCCCAGGGACTGTTGGACATCTGAATTACCCCTAGTTCCAACATTTCATGTATCTCCTCCTTCATAGTCTGTTTGACTTTCTCAGGCACCCTATAAGGGCCCTGCCTATTAGGCCTTTGTGGTCCTGTATCCACCTGGTGCTGCAACAGGTGGGTGTACCCTGGTTTCCCAGTGAACATGTCCCGAAACTGCTGTAACACTGCTCAAATTTCTCGAACCTGGGTAGGGGATAGCTGCTGAGACATCTCTACCCCTTCCACTGAGGTGTCAGTCTGAGCCTCACTGAGGAGATCAGTCACCGGATCTCCCTCAGACTCTTCCTGCAATTCACTGCAAATACTCAGCACAAGGGCCTCCCTATCATGGTAAGGTTTCATTGTGTTAACATGCTACAGCTTGTGCTCCTGCCTCCTGCCTAGCAGTTCCACCAAGTAGTTAACATCACTGACCTTCCTTACCACCTTGTAGGGTCCCTCCCAAGCTGCTTGCAGCTCATTGTGTCTGACAGGAATGAGAACTATTACCTGCTACCCTACCGCATACTCTCTAGCTCGAGCATTCCTGTCATACCAGACCTTTTTCTGCTGTTGAGCTTCTGCCAGGTTCTCTTGGGCCAGGCCTGTGAGTTCCCTGATCCTTATCCTGAGGTTTAGGACATATGCCACAACAGACTACTTGTGAGATTCACACTCACCCTCCCACTCATGTCGAATTAAATCTAGAAGCCCCCTCATTCTATACCCATACAACAACTCAAAAGGTAAAACCCTGTGGATTCCTGGAGAATCTCTCTGTAAGCAAACAACAGATGGGGCAAATATTTGTCGCACTCCCTCTTGAACTGGTCTACAAATGCCTGTAGCATTGACTTGAGTGTAGAGTTTAACTTCTCAACAAGACCATTAGTCTGGGGATGGTAGGGGTGTTCTTTACGTGCTTCACCCCAGAATGCTTCCACAGACAGGCCAGCAGGTCTGACATAAAATTGGCATCTCTCTCAGTCAGTATTTCTTTTGGGAAACCTACCCAGCTGAAAATCTCTAACAAAGCATTTGCCACCTTTTCTGCCTTAGTGGAGGACAAGGCCACTGCCTCAGGGTATCTTGTAGAACAATCTGCTGCTACCAGGATATACTTTTTCCCTGTGGAGCTTGGGGTACTCAGAGGCCACACAATATCCATAGCTACCCTCTGAAATGGCTCCTCAATCACAGGCAAAGGTATCAAAGGAGCTTTTCCCTTGTCTCCTGCCTTGCCTACCTTTTGGCACTGCTCACAGGTCCTGCAGTACCCTGTTACATCTCTGGAAATTCTAGGCCAATAAAAGTTCTGCATAATACGTCTTTTTGCACATTTTATGTCCATATGACCTGAAAAAGGAATATCATGGTCTATGGCTGGAAGTGCTAGACAGTAGGCTTTAGGCATTACCAACTGCTATATCCTCTCACCTTCTATCCCTCCCTCAGGGGTCCAATCTCTATACAGTAGTCCTTTGCCCCAGTATACAGACTCCCCCTTTCCTTGAGAATCAGATGCCTCACTAGCTACCTGCCTCAGGCCTTGTAATGTAGAGTCTGAGAGCTGAGCCTGTCTCAGCTCTCTCTTTGTAAACCTTCCCAGCTCCCCTTCCACAGGAATCTTGGCATTCTCTGGCAGTGGTGACTCAATGTCAGCCTGGGTACTACTACTCACCTCTGCCCTTGCAGTCACTTTGTCCAAGGGAACATCAGTACCCATAAGCAGCTGTGGCTCACCTTCAGTCTCACTGCTACAGGTAGCCCCTCCCTGAAGTAGCCACCTCACCCGTCCTGGCACCAAGTGTGCGGTCTGTCTGATTCTCCCCCAGGCTACCAGACCCACATGATTGTCTCCAAGCCTGCCTGTGTGTAACCGCATGAGCACATGGTACTGCATTATCAAAATCATTCCCTATCAGGATATCTGCAATGATATCCTCAAACACACCTTCTTGCTGGCTTCCTTTTCCACCCTCCCAGTCAAGGTGAACCCTATCCAAAGGTATTTGGAATGGGGTCCCCCCTAAAGCTCTGACTGGAGTAGAATGCCCAGGCAAGTAATGCTTCTCTGTGACCATTGCAGGCTTCGCAATGGTTATGTCAGAGGCTGTGTCTCTCTTAACAATGGTCTTTTTGCCATTCACTATGATAGGATATAACTTCTTGTGGTAGTTTGGTACCCTTGTTGTCTCAAGACAACCTACTATTGGTATTTTGTCATTCCCACTTACTGGCTCTCCCACCTTTTATTCCCACCTTGCCTCCATGGACATCTATATGCCACATGGCCCCACTGGTTGCATTCAAAACATTTAACCCTAGGTCCTGGATGTGTACCTGGACTAGTGGCTTCTCCTGCTACTGTCAGATTCTGTTGGGGCAGTCTGGGCTGCCCACTATGGGTTCCCTTAGACCCGTGATCAGCACTAGGTATCCCTTTCCTGTGCAGGGATGCTCTGCTTGCTAGATATAGGTCTCCCGTCTTCCCCAACTCATCTGCAATAGAGCATTGTCTATCAGCTAATCAGATCCTCATGTCCTCAGGGAAAGTGCTAAGGGCTTGTTCCCTCACCAAAAGGTTTGTAGCCCTTCAAAAGTGGTGACCTAACATCCACTCACCCACCTATGAAAATAAGTGCTTAGTTCAGCAACATATTCACACACAGTTTCATCTGCCTTGTGTCTATGCTTTTTCCTATAAGCCTCAGGTGTTAGCTTAAAAAATTCTAGCAAACAATTCTATACAGCATTATAATTTAAGAAATCATTGCCAGACAGTTTGGACAAAACAGTTACAGTTTTACCATGGAGTAAATTTATTTATTTTATTTTATTTATTTATCATTTGTTGACCGGGAAAGTCCGACTAGGTTCCACAGAGCCTGTTTTCAGCGGAGGCCCGGGGAGAAATGCTCCAGATGCATGTCTTTGGAATGTGGGAGGAAACCGGAGTACCCAGAGGAAACCCACGCGAACACAGGGAGAGCATGCAAACTCCACACAGAAGGCACCCCAGCCGAGAATCGAACCAGAGAACCTCTTGCTGTGAGGTGACAATGTTAACCACTGCACCACTGTGCCGCCCGGACAGTAAAGGGGTCAGGAATCATACCCAGACCCTTTGGTCAACATCATACTGTTTACATATCCTCTCAAACATATGAATGGAACTGTCAGAATTATCCCCCTCTCTAAACTATGGAAGAAATTGACTGACCTTTGTTACTTCTGGGGTTCAGTTACTCCCTTTCCCATTACCTCCATGACTCTGGCAAAGAGTTAGCATCTCCTTTTCATGTTGCCTCTGCCTCTCCTTCGCCTCAGATTCCAGATGTAGCAGTTTCTCATTTTCCTCACTCTCTAGTTGCCTCAGTCTGTCTGCTGCTTCCATTTCCAAGTGCTTGGCCTCCAACTGAAGTCTCTTTAGCTCCAGATGGATTTTTAAGTCCTCTGTAGAAAGGTTGAGTTGTCCATTATCTGAGTGTTGTACATCTCCACGGTCAGTCTGATCATCTTCCTGGTTGCTATTCTCGGATGCAGCTGTGACCAAAGCACCAATCATGTCTGCCTTAGTCAGGTTTCCATGCACCATTCCTTTAGCCTGGCACATCTCAGCCAACTGCCACCTTGGCAGCTTATCATACTCCTCTGTTGACATGCTTGCCTGCTCTCCCTGACTAACTAAGCTTAAAAAAATATTTATTTATTTTACATTTGTTGACTGGAATTGTCCAACTGAGCTGAAGAGCCCTTTTTCAGCTAAGGCCCGGGGAGAAAAGATCCAACATATTATACAATTTTGATTATAAATTAGCATTAAACAGCAATGTTACAGGATTATTACAAGGCATTAAGTAGCAATACAATGTTATACAGTGTCAATAATCAGGAGTATAGCATAACTATTTCAAGATGTATAAAAAGAAATATGTCATTAAGATGAGAATAGTTTTTGAGGTAAGTGGGTAAAAAAAAGTTTTATCATGATGTAGTTGCATGAAGGCAAGCCAATTACAATAGAATGTTTCTCTGAGGCGATTTGCTTAATAGATTTTAGAAGACAGTAGAAAGAGTAGTCAAGGAAGATTAGAGAGACCTAGTGAAAAGAGTGAGTTAAGGGCAGAAAGTAGATTAAGGTATGAGCAGTAGGGGATGTTAAGAAGGGAGAGTGCAGTGGCAGGACCAGTGACTTTTAAAGTGCTCATTGGTGACTGTCTTCAATTGTTTAGGATGTGTAAGGGTCCTGATTTCTAGTGGGAGCATATTCCTAGGCAATAGTGGGGTGATAGCTGTACATGTTGCATCCAAATTTAGACTTGGGTTTGTAGATTTGTAGTAGGTCTTGGTTAGAGCTTCAGAGAGGTCTGGAGGGAGAATAATGGGAGATGAGAGGAATTAGTGCTGGGCAGTAGGAAGGCTGGTATAGGATAGAATGGATGATCTGGAGCTGAGAGAGAAGAAGCTGGTGGAGTAATTCAAGCCAGTTTAGGTGTTTTAGAGAGAGACAGTGATGGGATTTGTAGGTTTGTTGGGCAGCAAATCTAGCTACCTTGTTATAGCTATATTCGAGTTTGGTCAGCAGTGCTGAGTTAAGATTTATGAGAATTTGAGAATTGTACATTAGACCGGGTAGAAGGTAGGTAAGAGAGATAGTAATCTTGGTTACAGAGGTAAGGAATTACTTGTTATAGTAAAGGAGCCCTAGTTTTGAATGTGTCTGTTTGATACAGTTATTAACATGCAAGTCAAATTTAAGTTGATCGTTGATGGTTACGCCTAAGAGCTTAGTACTAGATTCTACCTGAATGGGAGTGTTATTAAGGGACTCTATGAAGAAGGAGGGTTTAATATTGTTGAACTTTTTAGGTAGGAAGAGTGACAGCTTTGTTTTTTTTAGGGTTAAAGATGAGCTGGTTGTTGGAGAGCCATGTTTCAACTAAGTTAAAAGATGCCTGAGGAGCTGAGAAGAGCTTAGAGGGAGAGTTGGCTGTGGAGATGACTGTAGCGTCATCTGCATATTGCACTAAAGATGAATGAGGACAGGAGGTATGGAGCTGATTAGTAAAGATATTAAAAAGTAAAGGCCCTAGGATAGACCCTTGAGGTACACCCATTTTGACAGGGAGAGGAGGGGAGAGTGCAGAGTGCCATCTCACTGATTGAGATCTATCAGTGAGGTAGCTGGACAACCATGCAACAGTATCAGAGGAGAAGTTGAGGTTATGCAGTTTGTGCAGCAGAAGAGAGTGTGAGACAGTGTCAAAAGCTTTTGAGAGGTCCATGAATAGGCAAGAAATAGGTTTATGGTCATCCATGGTTATAGAGACTGTGTTGTGGAAGGATAATAGAGCTGTAGTGGTGCTATGTTTGGGTCTGAAGCTGTGTTGAGTGGGTGTAAGCAGATTTTCCTGTATTAGATACTGCATAACTTGTTTATGAATACATTTGTCTAGTACTTTAGAGAGAATGGAGAGGATAGTGATAGGTCTAGATCTGGAGATATCAGAGGAGTTACCTCCCTTGTATATAGGTAGAGTGTAGCATCGTTTCCAGATAGAAGGGACTTTAGATTCAGAGATAGAGCATTTAATTAGGATAGGTACAGACAGAGCAAGAGAGTCAGCTGCTAGTAGAAGAAAAGTGGAAGGAATATTGTCAGCTGATGCTAAGCATGGTTTTAATTTAGAGAGTAGATTTCTGATGTAGTTAGTAGGTACAGGTTTGAGTGAGAAGGTATTTGAGGAGATAGTATTAGGAGTTAGGTTCAGAAAAGTTGGAGATATTAGTAGTAGAGGAGTTTGGGTTAGGGTTCAGTAGCTTAGATATTGAATCAATAAAATAGGTATTGAAGATAGTGGCAGTTTCTTCAGATGTCTTGTCTGGGCATGGATTGGGGGAGCTAAGATTACTAGGATGTAATATTTGGTTAATAGGGTTCCAGAATTTTTTAGGATTAGATTTTAGGGCTGTGGGAGGTTTGTTATAGAAGTCCTTTTTATCTTTGTTTATGTCTTTTTGTCAGATTTTCTTTATATTTTTGTAAGTCTGCAGAGAGCTTAGTTTGTGACCATTTTTCCATAGTTTGTCTCTAGTTATCATAAGGGTATGAGTGGCTTTTGAAAGCCACAGAGATATGGTGGACTTAATTTGGACTTTGCGAGGGGGAGCAAGTGAGTCTTAGATGCTAAGGAAGGTGGAGTTGAAAGTTAGGACTGCTTCTTCTAGTGGGAGTTGGGTAAGGAATTTCCAGTTTACTTTAGAGAGGAGGGCATTAAAGGTTTCTGGATGGAAGTTAGAGAGTTTATGACAAGTGATAAATTTAGGAGGTTTTAAGATGTGGGGAGTGAACCTAAGCACTTTTATAGGCCAGTGATTACTCAAGGTGTTTGATAGGGTTTCAGGGTTATGATATTTGGAAGGATTAGATACAAGTACGCAATCAATAAGAGTATTAGATGTGTGACAGTTGTTTGTATGGGTAGGTTGGGAGAAAAGAAATAAAACAATTGTGATCTGAACTCTGACTGTTCACTGTGTAGCTGATTTGGAGTACAAAACCACCTTTAGTGATCACTGTACACAAGCTACAGGAATTCAATGTCCACACCACTACAAGCCAATTAATATGCGATGTTGCTAATTCACCACTATAAAATATTTGATATGGATATCCCACCACTGTCAAACAGTTAATATGTGACATCCATGCACTGGCCCAGTAATCAAAGAGCCTCAGTCCTCAAAACTAGCACTAGTGAGGGGCGTCCAGATTGGGAGGATAACAAGTACACACTCAGTAAAGTACAATTTCCCTTAAGAGCACACAGAGATCACAGTCAGTTTGTGGCTGGTTTCTCTCTTTCTCTTCAGATCCCCAATAAGTCTCCCCACTGACGCAGTTATAGGGTTCAGATCTCAGCCAAGTGGTCAAGCCAAAACCTCCAGCACTCTCTCTGTCCAACCAGTGCTTTGTGTCCCTGCCCAAGTAGCTGACACACACACACTTTGAGATTTGAGTTATATACAAACACACAGACACTCCTGGGGAAGGCTGGCACAGGTTCACTAGCTATGCCAACTTCTGCCCAGACTATACGATAGTACTGACTGCCACCAACCCCTACTATCAGCTATATAAATATACTATATAGCTATACTGATAAAACACTGGTCATTTAACCCTGAAAACACTGTGGCATTAACCCTTAGTTGCCACTGCAATTCTCTAAGCTCTAATAACTCATTTACAGATCTACTCCTCTGATCTTGTTTGACATGGTTAATAATAATAAACTTAAAAACATTTTGTTCATGACTTTCAAGATGTTTAAACAAAGCATTATTTTCAGCCTTTTTCTTTATACTATTCATATGTTGGTATATTCTTGTCCTAAAACAGTGTTTATCTTCCCCACATAGAATGCCAGACAATTCTGACACAATGCCAAATAAACTACCACCTTCGAGTTACAGTTATATTTTCTTTTTAATTGGATACAACCATAATTAGCCAAATCCACAAATTCAGCCTCCAAGATATATTTACATCAGGTACATTGCCCACATTTGTACATTTTCCCACCCGTGTTAGTGACATTTTCTCTTTCCAACATATTTTTACACATATATCACTTTTAGGCACAATTTTTGGGGCACATCCTACAGTTTTTACCCATTTGGGATTCATCTGGAAAACACACTAGTTTTTCCTCAGTTGTAGATCTAATGTAAAAATTATTATTAAATGTCAAAACCAGTGCTCTATTAAAATCTTCCACATCCACTTTCCCAGCGGGACCCAAATCTAAAGGCCGAACTCGCTTCTCGGAACCCAATAACGGAACAAAGTACCCACTAAATCTTTTCATCTCTACTTCCTGAAAAATACCATCCAGAAAAGAAATGGCATATCCACTTTTTTGAAACATGTCTTTTAGAATCCTACTTTGTTGCTTAAAAACCATGTCATCAGAGACCATCCTTGCCAACCTAACACATTGTCCTTTCACCAAGGATTTCTTCTGGTGATGAGGATGGCAACTTGTAAAATGTAATAAAGAATTTGAATATGTAGGTTTTCTATAAATGCTGGATTCAAACATGGCCATTAATCTGTTTTTAGAAATAGTTACATCCAAGTAATTAACATAATCATCTGATGCCATGGTGAACCTCAAAAAACTAGAAGTACCATGGAGGTAGTCCAAATACTCCTCCAACTTCATTCTAGTGTCTGTCTAAAAGATGATTATATCATCCAAAAATCTCACACAGAATGACCAGGACTTCTTATAATCTGAATTGAAGACATAATTCAACTCCCAAAAGGGCAATACAGTGTTGCCAAAAATGGGGGCACATGCTGCCCCCATAACTACCCCGTCTTATGCCTGAATAACTGGTGTTCAAACACTATAAAATTATTGTCCAGTACAACCTCCTTTACAGTTCTCAACATCAAAACTCTAACATGGTCCAGCCCAGAATACTGGCATAAATATAGGTATTGTACAACCATTCAATTCCTACATTGTGGGGGATGACCGAATAAAGGTCAACCATATCAATAGTCACAAAAATTAAATTTTCGTTATAAAGATCCTGAGAAACTCTTGATAAAAAGTCCCAGGAATCCTTCAAACATGAGGGGTGCCATGTTAATACATTCTTAGTATGAAAATCAGTAAACTGAGCCATAAAATATGTTTTAGAGGCCCTAGTATCCACAATCAATCTAAGGGGGGGGACAGATACATCCTTGTGCAACTTTGGTATACTAAAAATCACTGGTGTTTTAGGATCCTTCACCTGCAAAAAACTATATTCTGAGGGGGAAATATGATTATTAAGTAATAAGTCTTCTAGTATGAGATCACTTTTAAGATATGCTATATTCATCTTATTAATGCTAGATTCCTCATAGGTATCTATAAATAATAGGGTAAACATATTGTTGATATAATTGTTTCTATTCATAACTACAATACCCCCTCCCTTGTCAGGTTTCATGACCCTAATATTGGCATTACTACATAACTCCTTCAACAATAATGCTTCTTTCTTAGACAAATTGCTGTAACCTGGACTACTATTAAAATTAAATAACTTCAGGATTTCCATATCACAGATTTTTTTCAAAAATGAAGGCAACCAGAAAAAGTGGAGGGTTGAATGTGCTTAATCTTTTATAGCCCATAGGTACAATCCCAACATCGCTACCCTGTTGTTTAAAATAAAACACCAAATTTAACTTCCTAGAAAATAACATCAGATTAAGAAGAACATCATCAATTCTGGCTCTCCGTGCAGGGATAAAAGTGAATCCTTTTTCAAATATATCAGCACAAGCACCAGTAATAAGTTCATTACTGTAATTATACACTCTAAAATCACCATCCCTGTTGGCAATAATGTTACACATTTTAACATCATTCACATTGGTGTCCCCAACTTCATTGTAAATTAATTCAAGCGGGCATTGCCCTGCGTCCTCCCTCTCCCCTTCCCCCTTCATGCACCTCTCTGTCCGTCCTGAATGTTAGGTACATTTGATGGTTGATTGACATAGTTGGCAGCCCTCTGGTTCCTCAGTCTCTCAGACCTCCTCATGGGGGGATGCAATAAGGGTTACCCACCTCAGTGTAAGTTGAGCCATAGTTATTGTCCTCATACACTTCCAAATCACCTGGTGCATTAACTGGCTGCTTACTGAGGCAGGTGGGGGGGTAGGCAGACTCATTTTTATATTCCCACTGATCTCTTAAAAACTTTTTCACTTTTTTATCCTTTAATTCATAAATCATCCGATCCACCTTAACAAATAAATTAAAATAAGCATCCTTTTTTGATTCAAAAGTAGATTGGACTGTAAAGATTTATCTAATTTAATAATGGTCTCATTCAGTATGGCCATTTTTCTATCATTATCTGTCATTAAAACCTGTAAAAGCTCACACATATCTGTTGAAAAGTAAAATTAACTCATGATACAATGCAGAGTCCTGCACCAACCCCAAAGGGTATTTCCACAGTCTTAAACCTTTAGGTATCCATAGAACTGATATACATTCATTCAGATAACTGTTTTCCAGCTGCAGGTGTCTATACTTTGTAACTGCTTCCTCAAGTGACTTTAATTGTGTTTCCACAGTTCCCAAGGTTTCCATTTGTGAGATATTCATAAAATGACATCTCTCACAGCATTCCATCCAGTCTTTTAGGGAGGAGTTGCCATTATAAAGGGAACCACCCCTTCCTGGTCTAATACTGCTATCAGTCTCCAGATTTATGGGATCCGATTGGTTATTTGAGGATCCTGGTTATCTCTGGGGTGGGATAACTCCACTAAATGAGAGTTCAGCACTGGAATACAACAACTGAGAATACGGCTGCCTAGAATCATCTTTTATAGTGGTGCCATTGGAGACATTTTGAGTCAATTGTTCAACTAAAGCCGTTAAATTCCATACAAATCTTTGCAAGTCAGTGAATGAAGCATATAGATCTGTAGGTGAAATGCAGTTCACTTCCTTGTCTCCATTCATCTTCACAAATCAAACCAAGCTACAAAAACACATATAAACTTAATAAAACAAAAAGCAACAACAGGAACGAGGCCAAGGACCGCACCACAAGTATTTTATTAATAGCTTTCATCCTATAATACACAGGACATCATCAGAATACAGAAAAAAATGGACAGCCACATTAAATACTATTACAATCATCCTGATTGGTCAATCCACTATATCACTACAGTGTCATCCCAGACTTACTGGCTGGGATTGATGTACTGTCTGCATGATTGCAAGCCTCACAGATTTCTACCAATGGATCACAGTTTACACTCCTACCGATGCCTTGTAGTTGTGACCACACTGATATATTTGCAGGACAGTACAGATTGCCTTATGTGTGCAGAGTTTTGACAAATGTCAACAGTGTACATCACTGTTGCTCATGAGATTCTTAAATAAGGAGCTTGTTCTTTACAAGTAACAGCAGAAGTTTATTAGAAAATAATGTTCTCAGGTCCTGGTATATCAGATTGGGGGTTAAACAAGTCTGTAATACTGACAGCATTGTATACAGCTTGACATATATTTCAAGACAGTACTGTAGAGCATAGTAGTGCAGGTATTAATGTACTGCTTTTCCCTTTTTATAATAGGTGACCAGGGGGGTGGGTCTCTGTCCCCTTTACAACCTGATATTAGTGTCTCTTCAGACTCTGATAATGATGGTGGCCAAGGTAAGGCACAGATGGAGGTTGCAGGGGCTGAATCTAGCACAAAGGTTGACATCCCTCTTCTTCCCTCATTATCACAGTACACAGTCAGTATGCCTACTCATAACCAGTCCTCTAAGGCCACAGATATTGGACAGTGAGATGGTGGGGACATTGAACAGGAAAGTGTGGCTACTATGGCTACAGTGATTGTTGCTAATGGCCATAGTCAAAGACATGACAAGGTTCCACACAGGTGGATTGATAGGGGTGCTTGTAGGAGGTCTGCTGTCCTTCCACCACCTGTTGCAGGTGTATTGTCACATGTCACTCGGCACATGTTTAGGGCCATCATGAAGGCACAGGCACCTTCTGGAAGGACCTCCAGATGAATGCTCAGGGTTATGGATGCAGCACAGTCTGACGTATGTGACTGCCTCCATTGTGTTGGTTTTATCCTGGATCAGTTGACTGATGCAGTGGAAAGACAGTGGTCTGAAAGAGATTGCAGAATATCTCTTTTGGAATGGTTATTGTCTGTGATGGAAGGTTTGATTGGAGTTGAAGATTTGACTCCTGGATGTGGGTCAGAAGCTATATCAGCTCAATCACATTCCCGTAGTGGCAGTACATCCAGTGCCTCAGAGGTGAGTGTACTGTCCAAACCAAGACATAGCAGGCCATGGGCCTATGGTCCTGGGCATTCCTGTGAGGGACACAATCCCAGCAGACAGAAGTCACCCTCAGGAAGCACTGCTTCTGACCTTGGGCATGGAGGTGCCAGTGCAACTCCTGGCAGAGCTAGTTTACCGTGTTCAGAGGTGGAGACGGTAAACTGTCAGCTATAGCATGCATGGTTCAAAGTTGTCCAACATACAGTCACATAGGGCTAGCACTGAGCTTGAGTGTGTTCATGCAGACACACACACACACACACACACACACCACCATCACAATCAGGTCACCTGAAGACACACACTACACATATCATGAACCATCTTGCCTGCTTTCTTTCTTGACTAGCACACATGCCGACCTAGTGGGTTAGTCTAGGCCTCCTGCACCACCACACAACACCCTGATCAAGTGATGATATCTGTGCCACATCCCTGTCATCCTTGTCAGTGATGCAAGGACTTGAAGGTATGTGTCTGATGCACAGGGTGACTACCTAAATTGCTATGTATTTCTTTAATCCATTGTTGCCTTTGATATGCCACTTGTAACGGTCACTGACAAATATTGTCTGCTGCCAGTTGTAATGAGTAAACCACATTATGTTGTGTACATTAAGTTGGATGATGTTGTGATGGCTGTATACTTACACAATGAATGGTGTCTCATAGAAATGTTTATGTTTCAGGTGCATAATTGCTTGGGAAACACCTATGGGTACACTGCTATAATAAACCTATATATGTCAGAGCACATGAAGGAATGTCAGCACAGAAGCAAAATGTCTTCACAAAGGTAAAGCAGTATAGGTGCATGTCACCATAGGCTCCTGTATCACAGGGTAACAGGGACAATGGCTTCATGCAGCCTACTCCTGCATCCGTAATCTCTGACATGGTGTGGTATCCTTGATAAGTGTAAGCAGGGTCTGGGAGCTGACACACCTACAAGCTCTGGCATAGGAGATGCACCATCTGCAATTCCCCTGTGTCCATGACAGACATTTGTCCTAAACCAGTTATGATTGTCTTGTTCCACATCCCAGTGTGGAACTTGCATATGGTGTGCGTTACAGCAGGAGTGCAGTTCACATGAATGGTGAGATTGTTACATGTAGCATGTAGTGTCAGGGTTACATACCTATCTCTGTAGCTTGTCCTGTTTATACCACAGTCAATGTGCAGCTGTATAGAACAGGTACGTCTCATTTTAGTCCTTTCTTGGATGTGTAGGTGGTACACAGTGGGATCTGACACCCCGCTATGGCAGACATACACCTCCCCTCCAAAGCATGTAGGAGACAGAATACATAGTTACAGCCTTGCCACGGTTTGCATTGCATATGTTATGTACACTGTGTATCGGGTTCCTGTGGGACCTTTCTGGCTGTCACAGGTGTCAGATATGCCTGTGTACTTACATACCAAAGGTGGCATTGCACTCAATGATAGGTGTGATGAATGCCATATACAGTGTAACAATGATATTCTGGGGTTTACATGCCACACCTTTCTCTATAGGTTGTGCAACAGTGCATAAAGCCCCACATCTTACCGACCAGTGAAAGTCAAATGGTAGATCACTCTGTGCCCATAATTCCCTGACTAATGGGTCAACTGTTGGAGGTGTGCAGACAATATGATATTGGAGGTGTGCAGACAATATAATATTTTCCAAGGGGTGGATGAGTGAAAAAAGTATAGTATTGTGCATTCCTTGGCATGTATTATTTGTCAATGGCTCTGACAACAATTGACTGGGTGTTTCAGCCCATCCTGGGTAACTGTTGGTTCTTTGTGGGAAACACTGACAGTTCCTTATTTGCAATCATCTGTAAATGTAGTCAGTTTGAGGTCAATGACAGTGGCCTTGACTGCAGAGAAGGGAATGTCTAGCAGGGGAAGTCCCAAGAATGATGTGTGTGTGTGTGTGTGTGTGTGTGTGTGTGTGTGTGTGTGTGTGTGTGTGTGTGTGTGTGTGTGTGTGTGTGTGTGTGCGTGTGTGTGCGTGTGTGTGTGTAGTCCACTGGTGACTGGCCTCATTGTAGCGCTGGCCTACACAATCCTATCTTCCCAGAAAATAACTGTCAGACACTTGGTTATCCAACAGCTGACATACAAGTTTGTAAATCACCTTTACAGTGTGTCCACAATACCTAATGGCCTACTCTTCTCAAATGCCTTTTCAGGCCATGGTAGGTGGAGTGAGTCATTTACCCCTCATCCATCCCATAATGTAACAATCAATTTGGTCCAATGCTTAGGTGAAACATGATCTGACCACGGAAAAAACAAACTGAGTTTGGGCCAGTGTCTGTAGGTGTACTACCTTGTTACTGATTGTTTCCATGATAAATCATTTCATGGCTGTAAATGTGACACTACTGAGACATCTGGGTCACTGCTTGTCACTGCATGCTATTTGCCCTGTGTACAACTCCATATTGACTTTAATTCTATCTTGATTTCCAAGAAGGTAGTTAGCCAACATGTCTGTGTCTGTACAGACTATAGGTAAGCACGTGGGGGGTATCATACATACACCCTGGGAAATGTAAGGAGGGAGTGTTTACACAGCTATCCTGCAATTGCTCACCATTCAAGTAGTGTGTACTGCGATGACACAATCACCTTGTGAAGAATACTGACAAGAGGGGAGTTCCCAGAATTGCTGGTGCCTGGCTACTGCAACTGCTGTTCTTAGCACAATTCACTCTCTCCTGGGATACCATGCTCCTACACTTTTTCTCTCAACAAAAGCAAATATGTTAGCACCGAGGAGCAGGCAACAGCCTGTTTGTTCATTCACATAGTTGTCCAATGTCATGCAAGGGTCTGTAAGCTTGGACATACCCTTTTCCAGGTAGATGCCTTAAGTAGTAATCAGAGCACTCATTACAATGTGGCATGTATTATGCCTACTATTCCAGGGTTCATAGAATATCAGTAGGGTAATGAGCAGATGGTGAGTCGGAGCACAGCTGCAATGCCACAATATGCTGTACAATCTCCAGTGACATACACATGCAAGGTTGCTCAAGCAAGCACCACAGTGGCAGTGATCCATCTTAGGTCACAATGTCACAGCAGTTCATGCATCCTGACCTTCAACAGCTTCATAGTGCATGTCTATGTGCCATGAATCTGAGGCCTACTGCAGAAGAGTGGCCACATTCCGCCAAAGTTTGAGTATCCACACACGTCCTACATATGTCATACCATACATTTCTGTAACCAGAACACATGTCTGTGTTCCCACATCATGTCACACATCCAGTGTGCTGTTTGGTTGCTTGACAGACAGTGTACCCTAGCAAGGCCAGCGTAATGACCGCAAAGTTGAGCAAGTTCTCTGTGCATGCACAAATATCCACATCTTCACTGCAAGGAGTGCCTACAGCCAGTGTGTTTGAAGCTGTCAACCCCAAGGGTGTAGCAGCATGCCCCTATCTTTGCTGGAGTTGTACATTGCCACATTTATAGGTATGGTATTGTGACCACACCTAATCAGTGGAGTATGGTTGATGCAAGGGCCACATGCCTGGCAAAGCATTGTACCCACTCAACCATATCATGTCACACTGTCAAGTGCTGCATTACTTTAGGTGAAATACATAAACGTGATATCATGTTACATTGCAGCATCTATAAGGCCACTGCCTAATGAAGGCCTGCTGTGATGTACACACAAGCAAGAACCTATTGCTAATGGCAGTATCAGTGACCACTGTGGAGATGTGGACAGTATCCCAGACTCTATAGTGCTATGCCATACAAACAAAATGTGTGACAGATGTCACTATATAGCAAACCTTAATTCCATGCCATCCCACACACTGGTCATTACATATGGCAATGACCACTTTGACAACATACACACCTCACCATGTACTCCACCTGCACCCACATAACACACAACTGCATGTGTGGAGCTCCTTACCAGACAAATACACAAAGGACAGACACCTCAGAAACCCACTTGCAAGCTCAGTACACACACACATACCTCTGCAGAACACTGCACACAAACTCAACCCTATTACTCATAGGTGATTACATGATGTGACACATTTTTCTGCATACAGGGAATACACTTTTTAACTCTGCAGCAATTCCAGTGGACAATAAAGAATATGTTTCACACACAGGCTCAAACAATATTTATTTTATTTTTTATTTTACATTTGTTGACCGGGATAGTCCGACTGGATACATGTCCATTTTCAGCGGAGTCCCGGGGAGAAAAGCTCCAACAGGTTAAAATGACATATAATAAAAGACAGAAGACAGCAAGCCAAAGGACAGGAAACATGTACATAGAGAGATAACAGTACAGCAATAGAAGTTACATTTGATTACTTTCATTATATACAGGTTAGTAGACCCTTAGTCGACTAAATCCTTCCTAGTCAAAAATTGCCCATATCTGTGCAGAATTTCTCATGGTAATCTTAGTCCGGGTTCATACAAGGACATATCCAATGCGATTTAAGGTGGATTTCTAGCCCTTTTTGAATAGAGCTAGTGATGGTGAAAACGTTAATTTATTTGGGAGAGAGTTCCACACCTTTCCGATGACATTAGAGTACAGTCTGTCCCCACCTATGTTGTGGGCCTTGCTTGTTTGTATTAGGAGTTTGTCAGATGAGCGTAGAGAACTAAGGTTGGTGTAGGGGGTTAGTATGTTTTTTAGAGCAGGAGTATTCTCTGGGTGTTTTAGGATTTTAAAGGCTTCTACAAGTGTATATTTTGGAGAAGATTAGGAGTTCTAGCCAGTCAAGTTTTTTTAGGTTAATACAATGGTGTGTTCTGTAGGGCAGGGCAGTGATGAATCTGGCAATGTGGTTATAACAAGTGGAGAGACGATTTAGGTCTGATTTTTTAAGGTTAGAGAGGATGGGGGAGGCATATAGTAGTGTGGATAGAAGGTGTGACCGGGCAGTGGCTAGTCTAGCTGCTGGAGTTAGGAAGGTTTTTAATCTATATAAAGACCCTAGTTTTTTGTTTACTGTCTTAATAGTTTGGTTAATGTGGGCGTCAAATCGGAGTTTATTATCTATAATTACTCCTAGTAGTTTAGTATTTGTGGTAGGAGAGATAGTAGTTCCGTTATTGGATTGGATAGTAAATTGAGTGATAGGTGTAGGGTTAGTTGGATGAAAGAGGAGTAGCTGGGTTTTTTTTGGGTTTAATATGAGGTGATGGTCTGTTAGCCAATTTTCAACTATGGTAAAGCAGTGTTGGGTGGCTTTTAGAAGGTTGTCCTGTGTGGGATTGGAACAGATGATAGTAGAGTCATCTGCATATTGGATGCAGGTGGCTTCGGGGATGGCTGAGTGCAGGTCATTTATGAATATTGAGAAGAGAAGAGGTCCTAATATGGACCCTTGAGGTACGCCAATGCTGTTTGGTAGTAGGGATGAGAGCTTGTTCTGCCATGTAACTGCTTGTTGTCTGCCTACTAGGTAGTCCTGAAACCAGTTTAGGACATGGGTGTCTAGGTGAAAGGTTTCTAGGGTTGTGAGAAGGATCTGGTGGTTTACCATGTCGAAGGCTTTTGACATATCTAGAAAGAGTGCAGAGGAGATATTTTTGTTGTTCCGATGATGGTTGATATTTTCAGTAAAAGAGAGAAGGGCAGTTGTCGTGCTATGGTGGGGTCTAAATCCATGCTGACATTCAGTTAATAGCTTGTTTTGGATGAGATAGGACATTAGTTGTTTATGCACACACTTTTCCATTATTTTTGCAAGTGGAGATAAGATGGCTATTGGCCTGTAGTTTGAAAGTTCAGTGGATGTTCCACCTTTATGAAGGGGTATGACATGAGATATTTTCCATATTGCTGGGATTGTGGACTCACTAATGGTTCTGTTTATTAAGATTGATATGGGGTAAGCAATTGCGTCTGCAGCAATTTGCAGGTATTCTGCTGGTAGAAGATCAGCTGAGGCGGAAGTTGGCTTTAGTTTTGTTAGTGGGGTTCGAATGTAATTGGTAGATATGGGTTGTAGGTTGAATGATATTGGGGGTTTGGGTGTGGTGTTTTTAGGGGTGGTGGAGGGAGCGGGTAGCTGGCTAGCTAGAGACTGAATGGTTTCGGTGAAGAATATATTAAAGTTGTTTGCTACTTCTTCTTGGTTCTTATCAGATAGAGTTTCTGGGGTGGGTGTGGTGGATTTTCCTGGTTGGAGAAGTTTGTTCAATCCTGCCCAGAACTTTTGGGGGTTCTTTTGGTTTTTGTTTTGTAAGTGGTGAAAGTAGTTTTTCTTGTCTAGAGCAGTGGCTTTTTTAGTTTCATTTCTTATTTGTTGGAAGAGGACTCGATCTAATGGTAATTTAGTGGTACGCCACTTTGTCCATGCTTTGTCCCTGCGATTAATTTTGGTTTTGGTCTCTGTGGATAGCCAGGGTGCTATGTGGGATTTGATTCTAGATTCCCTTTTTGGAGCATGAGAGTCCAGTATTGCGAGGAATGTTTCATTAAAATATGAGACTGCCTCATCTATGGGAAGTAATTTCAATTTTGACCAGTTACAGTATTTAAGTTCTGTGTTAAATTTGATTGGGTCGAAATTTTTCTTATTTCTGATCGTTCTGTACACTGGCGTCCTAGCATTGGTTGTATTATTTTTCAAAATGTATGTTAGCAAATGGTCACTAACATCATTAGGGAGAGTACCCGGAGTATATCTTAGGGGGTCCTCCTTGACAAGCATCCAGTCAAGTATGCTTTCTTTTTGCTTATTATTGCCTAGCCTGGTGGTAGTGGATATAATCTGAGTAAACCCATAGAGATTTAAGGGGGTATGATTGGACTGGGCGGAGCATTGGTTCCAATCAATGTTGACATCTCCCAGGACAATTGTTTCTTGTGGGTAATTGTTGTCTATCCAATTTAGAATGGTTTCTAGAGTTTCAATATTGTTCCCTGGGGGTATGTAGATAACTATTAGGTTTACACTCTTTTGTTTATTTAATTTTATTATCAATGCTAATATTTCAGCGTTAGCAGTCTGTGGTGGTTGTTTGGGGTTGGTTATGATGTTTAGTGTATTTTTGTACAGGACAGCTATCCCACCTCCTTTTTTCTTTATACGGTCAACTCTAAGTATGTTAAACCCAGGTGACATTATCTGATTATCTTTGGTTGATGGTTTAAGCCACGTTTCTGTTAGACACATGATGTCAGGTAGGTAGGTTTCTAGCATGGCATGAAGGTTATGTATCTTATTGTTCAGACTTCTTATGTTTAGATGACAGATAAGTAGGAGTTGGTCGGTCTAAGGGTGGGTGGATGCTTGGTGGGCTCTATGGAACTGGTAAGGCCAGGGTTGGGGTGGATGGTCCCGTCTTTGGTGATGTTTCTCCTCAGGTAAGCTATTAGTTTTAGGACTTTGATTAGTATCTTTAGACCTTGTTTTGTTTTCAGAGTTAATTGTTGTTGTTTAATAAGGTAAGGTTCTATGAGATTTTTGTATTGGGGATTGTTTTGTCGTAGTAGAGTTCGACTATTGGTGGTTGGGAGTGGGCGTTTGTGTGACAATTTGGATAGTGGAGGCCTGCTAATGATAGGTGTTCATAACTTGTTAGGAGGTACAGTGTAGCAATGAATGGTAGGATGAATAGGGTTATTATCCCTCTTGGCCTAGGCATGGTGATAGGGTGAGAGGGGGAGTGGTATGTGGGAGAGGAAGTATGATGGGTAGGACAGGAAGTGGGAGTGGTCAGGTGGCTATAAATCTAGAGGTAGTGGGGGCGAGTGGGATATGGGGGCAGGGTGGGAAGCGGAGCGGGGCCAGCCCACTTCACAGAGATTATAGAGCTTTAGGTGGCTTAACTTGATTGTGTTTCTTTGTAAGCTTGTTTGGGTTTCTTTATTTGTCACAGCTTTACAATTCTGCAATAATTTCAGACTTTCTTCACTCAAATTGGAGAGAAGTTACCAAAATTTGTCGTATAATTGAGGGATTATTTTGTGTAGGCTGCTGTGTTAGAACCCACTAGACTAGTCAACAGATAAGCTGCTCAACAGTTAGGTTTTATTAACCTTTAGTCAGTAATTCTTGCTGGCGATGGGGTTGCGACTCTATCCAGCAGTCGCACTCTGTCAGGCCGGTTTGGCTTGGGCGGTTGGGTGCCTACCGTAATGTGGAGTTCTGGGAGGTACCTAGATAGATAATACAGTCACTACGTTAGCAGCGGTTAGTTACATTTCAATACATATTGGCTTTCAAGAGGGACTTTAGTGCAGTAAAACCTAGGCAATTTAAGGGGTACAAGTTGCTTTTACTCTATCGACACTAGTAGCGTAATGGCGTTCTACAGGTACGCTACTTAATAGACCAGATAACAACTTAATCAAGCAGTTTTCTAGAGTTAGTAACATATATTTAACAAATTAGGTTGTGAGAAAAACGCTACGTTATGGCTACAGCAATTAATCCAGTAGCATTTGGTTTAGGTCCTATATGCTGGCAATATCAGTTCAAGACACACAAACCTTATGCATATGCACAAGTAAATATGTATAACCTTCACATATTCAGACATTATGGTATTTCCTACCTGAAAACTTTGGAAGGCTGCATTCGGATAATTGATGGTTCTGATAATTGACATTTGGAAAATTGACTCTTAACTGTACTGTGAATATATGTGCACATGTGGCTGGAGAATACTGCAGAGCTCCACCAGACATATTGAGGCACCAGAACTGTGATTTCAGCAGCCCAAACACACACTCTATGATGGTCCTAGTTTGTGATGTGACTCATTATGGCAATCATCCATGGGTGTGGGTGCATTTCTGATGGGTGTTATCATCCATGGTTACAGGGCGTAGCCAGCATTCCCCAGTAAATGGCCATGTAGGATGTCCACCCTAGTAAACATTTGGTACAGCTGTGATGTATGGCAGATATGAGAGTCATGATTACTTCCAGGGCTGCCAGCACACACATTCAGGATAATCTCCTGGACATTGCATATGACCTGGCAGTGGATGGAGTGGTACCCCTTGCAGTTAACGTAGATCCTACCCTGCTCACCAGGTGGAGCCTTGATGTGTACATGGGTGCAATCTATGGCATGCATTACCTCAGGGTAGTGTGCTACATGGTAGAACTGTTGCATATTGCTGGCCCTCACCTCAGGGGAGAGGGAAAAAGATATGTGCTAACTGGCATGTGGAAGCATAGCATCCAGGAAATGGTGGAGTATCCTGGATGTAGATGCCTGTGACACCCCGTCATGTCCCCAGCTGGTCTTTGAAAAGTACCAGTAACAAGTAGCCTAAGGGCTACACATACCTTTGTTTCTACTGGGATGGGTTCCCTTCTCTTGGCTCTGGCTCTGAGTTGAGGTCGGCAGAGCTCAGTGAATTCTTGTAATATGTCCCTGTTCACCCTGTAGTGCTCTACAATCTCCAGCTCATGTAGCTCCTGGAAGGTTACCCTGGGCCTAAACACTCTTCTCCTTCTTAGCCTAGGCCTATTGTCAGCAGCAGCAGTGACTTCAGCATCCAGCACATACAGATGTAGCAGTCCTGCAGCCTTCCCTAGATTATCTCAGTTAAAATTCCCAAGTGTGAACACCAATGGTCCAGATTATTGGGGGAAAAACAGAATGTAGGGTGCATGCATATTTTATAGAGGTCTGCTCTAGGTACAGCATGCATGATTGGCTAATTATTATGCATTTCAGCTGCCTAGAATGTGATCAACATCATTTAATGGACCTACTCTAGTGTGCAGCACTGTGTGCCGTGCAACATAGTATATACACATTAATAAATTTTCATTGGAAATATCTGCTTTCCATTCATCACTGTCTAGGTCATCACTGTCACATGGGTGGTGTGCAATATCATGTTCAGCTATGCGCCACACAGCATAGGTTACATAATAGTCAAAATCAATAATTTAATATATATGATTTTAATTGCTTGTAGCCTATGTCATCATTGTGACCTGGGTGGTCTTTCCACGTGAACATGCCCAGCTATGCGGTACACAGTGCAAACAAGCACAGCCGGAATTAAGCAATCCTAACACTGACTGGACCCCCCCCCGCTGGCATTCACATCCACTGGCAATATCAACAAGGTGTGGGAGCCTACACGAAGTGGCTATGCGAACACGATTACTCCATTTTGTTATTCAAGACATCCACCTCTTTTGCATATGCATCTATGATGACAGCCTGGAAACTACACAGTTCAGAGCCATATGACCTGGGCAACAGCACTAATGCACCATTGTACGATACAGACACAGGGAGCTATAGTACATTTCTGACATATAGTGACAAATGCAAATTTATTTATTTTTTTTATTAAGCATGTTTGCACACTGCGGCATGCGGTGCAAACAAATTGAGATTATTAAAGAAAATGAAATATTATTTTAAGTTATCCACTTCCTCTTTCTGATATCCACAACTTTCTCTTTGTACATATCTATGTGGTACTACAGTTTCAGGAGATGTATGTCCACATTTGTTCTGTTTTACATCCCCTTTTCTCTGTGTAGACCCCTGTACATGGAAAAATTATGTATACACTATGGACCTGACTTGGGGTCTACACCAATGCCTTTTCACTTGTTGGATTGCTCATCCTGCCTCATTTTCATAAGATTCACCTACTTATCAGGTAATTTGCATTCCTTGAGATTTTCCCTGCTTGCACGTACATGTGCACCACTAAGTGGTGCTTTCTGAATCTAAAATTGCTCACACTGGTCTATATATCGAGCAGCGATGCATATACAGAAAAACATCATCTAGGCATTACTGAATTCTCCTGAAAGATGCTGTTTCTCAGCATGTGCAGTCCATATTCTTGCAGTCATTTTTGGGTGTTTTCACTTATTTGTGGTACACACACACACACACACACACACACACACACACACACACACACACACATATATATATATATATATAAACACACACACACACACACACACACACACACACACACACACACACACACACACACACACACACCAACATTTCACAGGATATAATAAAAGTAATTACTTACCATGCTATGTGGCTTTTTGACCATTGTAAATGGTGAATGATGAACTGACAGTTATTTTCAGTGATATTGTCATCCCCTAGAAAAACTAATTTATACATGCATTTTTTTCAAAGGTAGTGTGCTTATACTTAGATATATTATATTATTAGCGCATACTAAGAAGGAATCAGTACTGCAAAATTAAACAAGGGTATACATTTTGAGCTGAAGAGCAGGATCAGTCCACTCAAGCATTCTACTTGTATGTGTTATGATAGTGAAGCTTTAACATTAGCAGTGTTACGTGGTAGTTCTCAGCTCGCTAATAAAACTGACTGTTGTAGCCTTGTGTCCCCCCAGCTAGTACAGTAATCCTAACTGTCCAATAGACAGTATACACTTAATTCAGAACCTTCCTATTCTCTGTGATTAAATTAACCCTCATGCAGCCCTTTCAGTACTGTCTGCCTTAATTTGTATCACTTGAGCCCCACCTGTTTATTTGCATCTCCATACATTCCTCTTCATTGCTAATGTATCTCCCTACTCTAATCTGTGCACAAACTGGCTACTAATAAGCAAGTCAATGTGAAGACACACTTCCAATCTTAATAAACTTTGCTGTCTCTTCTCTCCTTCACTTTACAGGCATAGTTTGAATTATTATTCACCCCCTGAGGCCTTCACTGATAGATTTCCATTGCTTGCCTCTCTGGTTTGGGTGGTGTCTTTGCATTGCACCTGGGTTACACCCCTTGTGCTATCTCCCCTCCCCCAATACTAAGTCTATATTAGACTCCTGCTGTGCATGGCACCATCTTTAAATTCTAGTCTCCCACCAGGACACAAGTGCTCCTCAACAATTGAATTCTGCTTGTTGGTAAGCCATTAGATCTTAGGAATTTGTTACATTGTTCATATTTGTAAAGTAACACTTATTTTTTGTCACCCATTACTTTTGTCCTGGTAGGCTCAGCCCCACTCTATTCACCTCGCTAGCGCTTGGGCTCTCTCCGTTCCCCTGCCCTGCTCCCAATTCCTACCCGTCCCCACTGCCTCTACATTTATAGTAATCCCAACCACACCCACATCTCAACCTCACATCTTCTCCACCAATCACAGTTCCTCAAGTTAGATCACATTACACCACACCCACTTGATCTACCAAACAATAATCCCAATCACTCACATTCCCCTTAGGCATTATTACATCACCCCACACTACTTATACATCCACATATATTACAACCCTATAATTCCTATCCATACTTCCATCTAGAACCAACTTAAACTTTATAACCATGACTATCACACAACTAAGTCTAGTCTGTCTTCTCATAATTCTTTATAACTCCACAAGCTATCACTCTAGCAATATCCCTAAACTTAGTAGCACAACACTATATTATGCACTCTCATATACAGACACCACACATTATAATAATATCTGCCCACAATTGTTTAAGAACTTCATAACTGACCAATTCAAAACTAAACACATATACTCTCATTCCTTCTCCAAAAAAACACAATACTTTCTAACACTCATCACCAAACTCAAACATCTGTACCATCATTTCAACACCAGGCTCACCATAAATGGAGACATCCACCCCAACCCAGGCCCAAATCCATCCTGTCCAACACAAACTTCTCCAATCCAATTATCAGAACATAATGCCCCCACTATATTCATCCCTGGGCAAATCCACAACAGCAGCAAAACCAACCATCTCTTAATGCTAAATATTAATATTAGAAGAATCAAAAATAATATACTTGAACTCCAGGCCACAATAGCACACTACTCCCCAGCCATAGTTGCTTTAACATAAACCTGGCAAAATAAAAACATAACTAACTCAGAAGTTCTCCCTACCAGCTACAATATCATTAGACAAGACAGACCACTTCGTAAAGGGGGTGGAACTGTCTTACTGTATAATTCCAACTTAACTTTACGTCAAATACCAAACTCCTACCCCTCCCCCAATAATTGGGACATACTTATCTCACAACTTCAACTTCACCCTAAAAAGATAATCACCATGATCATGATCCATATTCCACTTGGTAATATACCTGCTAGCCTTGCAGACTTTTTATTCTGGTGTTCTTTCACATACTCACAAGAAACCATTATTCTGGGGGATTTCAACCAAGACTGGTTTACCTGTATATCAGAACTACCAAGTAATCTAATAAATCTCCATGGCTAACAGCAGCTAGTCCAAATTCCAACTAGATGTGATAAAAAAATCTAAAAGGGAATCCATCCTTGACTGGGTCCTAGCTAACAAACCTACATTGTACCCCCAAACAGGCAGTCTCCCAGGTACCTTAAGTGACCACAGCATAATATACCTTATACGTAGTAGAAAAAGCATATGCAAAACCACTAACTATAAATCCACTAGAAACACAAAAAAATTATCTCCTGAGGTCCTCAATACCCTACTCTATAACTGTGACTGGACCCCCCTAAAATCCCTCCCACTTTACCAGGCTGTAGCATATTTCAACAAAACATTTCTACAACACCTAAACACTGTCGCTCCACTGTGCAAAATCAAGGTTAGAACCTCTACAAACCTCTGGCTCAGTAAAGAAACCAAATAAATCCTCAAGTCCAGAGACACTGCCTGGCTTTACTATCAAAAAATCAAAGAAACACAAATGTATTATACCATGATGTATGTACTGAATTTACGTGCCTCTAGATATAGACCCTTGTTAGTGAGGGTTGAACAAGGGGCGATATTGCGAACAGACAAGGATGGTACAAATGAGTTTCATAGAGCATTTACTATGGAATTTAACTCCGACTCTAGGATTGTGGGTGAAGTGGTGAAGAAGGAATGGAATAGATTCACTACGTTCACTGACTTGAAATGTTTCATCAACAAACCTATTAAAATTATTTTTAGAAGGAGAAAAAATCTGAAGGAACTATTTGAGAGTGGAGGTGGAATAAGGTGCAGGAAGGACAACAAAAGGGCAGGCACTTTTAAATGTGGGGCTTGCTCCCAATGTTCCTATGTATCTAATAAGGACAAGATAGAGATTAAATCTAGAAACTGAATTATTTCTAGTAGTTGTTATAGTAATTGCAACACCAGTGGTGTGGTTTATCTCATTACGTGTGAATTTTGTAATGCCTTCTATATGGGAAAAACGGAACAATGTTTAAAAAAGCGCATTTATGAGCATGTCTATGACATAAGCAAAAAGAATGATAAGAATGCTCTTTACAAGCATTCTCAAGTATGTAAACAGGCTAAATACTTGTTTTTTGTTTTAGAGACTGTGGGGATAGAGGCTGGGGGGGGGGGTGCCTGGGAGACCAGATTGGAGTACCAGGAATTTTATTGGCAGGTAACACTTGATGCGGCCAGACCCCCAGGCCTAAATGAAAGCATTTCAATGGCTGCTTTGTTAAAACATAGGGCAGCAAAATTATAATATGGATTTATCTCCATGTTTTTATGTTCATACTACACCTTCAGTTTTATGTATTGTTATATATTATCTTCACCACCAGATGGAGTTCTTTAGTAGGTTTAGTTGACATCCTTATAAAATGTCCTTATAATATTTTATTATTTATTATTGTGGTTTTAATGTTTTTTAGTGTGTTAATTTGTATTTATATTTATGTGTTTTAGGTAATATTATATGATGTATATAACATTTATTTATGAATAAAATATTTTATGTATATATATTGGTTAGGGCTGAATATTAGGAAGGTAAGCCAATGGTTAATATTTTATTGTTATTTTAAATTATTTCATAAATGTTTCTTATTGGCCGGGATTAATTATGTGTATTATTTAAACCTGTTTGAATTGTACTATGGTTATCTGATGAAGTCTTATTATTGACGAAAACATATAAGAATTGGAGCGTTAACATGTGGTTTCGTATTGTGCTGTGCTGTGTGGAATAAAGTGTTTTTCCTTGCTGTGTCATCGTGGTGACTTTCCTACCACCTTTATTTTTATTAAAAGAAACACAAAGCCTAACTAGGTACCAAGAACTGCGCAACCATGCAAAAAATGCATTAGGCTGCACAAAAAATCCTACTACATGTCATTACAAACTATATACCAACACGGTCCCCCAAAATTTTGGAAAAATGTAAACCAGCTACTAAAACCCACCCAAAAGGCTACCCCTAAACCAACCACCCCTGACACTAAAGTTCCCATTGAAACACAATTCATCTCCCACTTTGTGAACTCAATTCTTTCCTTAGTATCACAGGACAGTTCCAACCTCACTATCCCCCCAACACAAATAATACTAATACAAGCTTTACCCTCAAAACAGTTTCCACCACCTCAAGCAAAAGCATGCTCTCCAAACTAAAACCTTGTCAACAGTAGCCAACCTACTCCCCAGCTATTTCTTGAAACTCACAGCAGATGCTATTGCTATCCCAATCTCCACTCTCATAAACAGATCAGTTGTTGAAAACTATGTCCCCCAACTCTGGAAAATATCCTGTGTTACACCCATACATAAAGGTGGAACCTCCATTGCTGTACTCTCCACCTGGCCAAAATCCTAGAAAAATGCATCCATATCCAGCTGCTAAAATATCTCCTAGACAACAACATCCTGTCACCTACTCAACATGGTTTCAGACCTGCCCATAGTACCACTACAGCCCTCCTTTGCTTCACAGACACAATAAACCGTCTCAAAAACGAAGGCCTGCAGGTTTCCACTCTTTTTTTGAATATGTCCAAAGCATTTGACACAGTCTCACACCAAATCCTGCTAAACAAATTAAACCAATATCACCTATCAAATTCCACTCTTATCTGGTTACAAAGCTACTTAACTGACAGGTACCAGGCTACGAAATGAGAAAATTCTCTCTCTTCTCAGCTGCCCATTTCTATAGGAGTCCTGCAGGGTTTTATCTTAGGACCATTACTGTTCACAGTCTTCACAAATGACCTCCATACCTCCACACAGCTTGCATCTATCATTCAGTATGCAGACAATTCTACCTTAATCTGTGCTGCATAAAATACTCCCACCCTTGTGCAAACAACTCAACTAGCATTCTCTGACTTTGAAAACTACCTTACCAAAGCCCAACTTATCCTTAAATCAAAGATAACTCAGCTTATGATTATAACCAGTTCTAACAAAAGCACTAACAGTCAATTCACTATCTACTCCACAAATGCTACTCCAATCGCTCCAGTGGCACAGCTAAGCTATTGGGAATAACCATAGAATTCCACCTAAAATTCGATAGTCATCTCAACTTAACTATTAAAAAAGTGCATGCCAAACTGGGATCACTCTACCATATCAAACCGTTTCTTACCAACAATACAAGATCAGCCATTGCTCGCTCTCAGCTTCTATCCACCCTACTCTGTGCATCTCCCTTTCTGACTAATCTCAACAAAACTGAATTAAGCAAAACGGAAGCCTGCTATAACAGAATTGTCTGCTTTGCTGCAAACTGCTCATATAGAACTCATCACTGTACTGCTTTAAGCCAGCTCCAGTGGCTTGAACTGCCCAACCTCCTAACCTACAATCAGCTCTGCCTTTGTCACTCTATCTATTACCTCCCCAATAAGTGTCCTGCCCTCAAAAACCTAGTACAACATCACTCAGCCAAAAGGCCTCTTAGATCATCAAGCAAACTACGACTAGAAGTTACCAGCAGCTATAATAGCTTTGGAAACACACTATATAGTAGTTCAGTGGCTAAAAAATGAAACTCTCTCCCCACTAGCATAAAAAACACATCGTCCATAGCCTCCTTTAAAAACCTCATTAGGTAACATCTCAAGCAAAGTTAGTGCAATGACTGTTCCCCAGGCTAGTGAAAGCGGATAAGGTACACATACTAAGCCTAGAGTACTTGATAACAGTTTTCATTCTTACTCACAAACACTTGCTAATGTACAATGTATGTACTGTACCTATGTACTATGTATGTATTCTACCTATGTTCCATATTTCAGCTGTACACAAATCTATTAATTACCTTTATTTGTAAATTAATGTTTTCTTGTTTCTTCTCTCCACTGTAACTGTTGATGTGCTGCATACCACTGTAAAAACATGTCTATTGTAATTTTTGTGTATACTGATCATGTCTAAATATCTAAATGTATCTGTAATTATTTTTCTGTGTGGAGCTTTTCTCCCTGGGCCTCTGTTGAAAAGGGACCTTTTCAGCTCAGTCAGACCCGCCTGATTAACAAATGTAAAATAAAATAAAATAATAAAAATAAATAAATAATTAAGAATATATATCAGGACAGCATATGCCTGTGTGGGTTTACTAAAGAAGAGAGAAACACAGAGTGTAGACCTCCATTACTTAGTGAACATAGCAGCTTGTTCTTTTTGCTTCTCCTAGATTTTTTTATTCTGTTTTTTTTTATACTTGTGATCTTGGCCAGTCCTGAAGACTTATTCCCACAGGACTGCAGCTTTGTGCAAGAAACTATTCTTGACACATTTTTGTCCCGCATTTCTTTTCTGTAAAATGAAGGGATGACCACTTGACTGATTCAAGGGTCTATTTTCCAGTAGTTTACACTTACTCTTTACATATTGCCACCCTATTACTAAATGCCACAGAACAGAAGCTTGCTGATACAGAGTTCATGATTTCCTACTTAAATCCTGCACCATTTCTTCTACACAATTTACAAGATCTGAATGATATTTTATGGTGAGTTCCTAGACTGGAAAGATGATTCCATATGGGCTTTATCTACAACACAGCACAGCACTGCACAGCACAGCACAGCATAGCATTGCACATCGCTGCACAGCACAAGATTGGATTCTCTTCCTGTCAATTATAGCGATCTTTTCTGAGTGCAATGCACATGGTAAGCCACTATTTACACAAGCTGTGCTTCTGGTAGAGCTATATGCTAAGAACAATTTTGTCAGGAAATAACGATTAATTTTTAACAATATTGTGGGTATATTCAGGGCTTCATGAGTTTGCATATATGACAGTGCATCTAACATGATTGCAGGTTGTTCCTTTTTCATCAGGGAACATCAGTCTTAAAACCATAAATATCAAGTTATCAGAACTGCACATACCTATTCCTGTACAAAAATATATGACACAGGCAGAGTTTTAACTGAAATGTGTAACATAAGGAGATGAACTAAACAAGCTTTTCATAAATGTTGAAATATTCCTACAGTCATTTACATCAAAATTCCTGCAATATCTGAAATCTATTTAAGATACTTGAATGTAATACATAAAGTAAGATTTTTTACTGCATACCGGGATATAAGTAAAGTAGGTGCCACTTTTTAAAATGGTATAATTTATTGCTATGTCTAGTATAAGCATGGGTACCTATGTGTTTCATCCACTCTCCATCTGTCTGTGTGAATGTTTATAAATCTAGGTTAGTCCATATGTGAAAAAAACAGTTGACTTGTACCTTTTCTGCGGCTAGGGTGACTGTGACCTGTTTTAGGCCAGAGAATGTCTGGTTGGATTTGATAAGGTGAAATATGGAGCTTAAAGTTTCGCATGTCTGCATTATTTTTAGGCTAAGTTACTTAAATGTTTATGCAAAGGAAAAGACCATCAGTTTTAAAAATCAGCCTTCCTGAATTTGTGCAAATAAAGGGAAGTGAGGTATTCAGCTGTAAAAATGAAATCAGAAAGAGACTAGCCTTGCAGCTGGATTTTTATATTTAACTGTGATGTAGTTTGTCTGTCAATTAAGTGTTTGCCTGCTCAAATGCAGGCTTATAAAATGCTGATGTTAAGATTTCAGGTGAATTATATTCACTTTATTATTACCAACAGCTGTCCTGTTTGCTTAATGACATCTAGAGCACAGGGCAGTAATGTCACAAACATCTGTGTCAGCACCTCTAGCCTGGTCTGACCATTAAATTCATTTGATTCCTAAAGGTCAGAGGAACTACTGAATGATTGACAGCTCGGCCAGTGCTTAGAGAACACATTCTGTTAGCTTGTTAGTATCTAAGCGCTTTATTCTCATTGTATGACTAAGGTCATTCAAGGCTGTAATAATGTCATTGGATTTAATTTAACATTAACGTCATATGAATTGCTATGAAGGATTTCTGCACACTGCATTAATGGAGCACTTTATTCATAGAGGCTTAACAGTTCATTTAATCAGGACGGCACAGACAAGATGCAGTGTCTCGTTATCTGTAATAACTCCTGTTATAGGCAAAAAGAATGAAGCACTCTGAGTTCACCTGACTTTAACACAGATCTACTATGAAGTGTTTCTGGTGCACTGCATAGCATGATATTCCAATTTCCTCATATAAATCTTAAAGAATTGTTTGTCTTGATTTCTTCACATTCATTCTTTTATCGTTATCACTATCCGCTCGAAGTACAGGCTGCTTGGATGAGAGTACAAATAAGAAAATAAGAGCGATAGACAGCAGTACCGAAACGTTCGCAGAAAATATTTGTTTTCATAAGCCTGTACCTGGGAATGGCTACAGGGGGCTACTGACGATATTGATGCTAGTGATACAAATTTTTTAGTCCACTTTTGAAGACTTCTTCATCTATTAGTATATTGCTGTGTTAGACAGAAATTACTGATTCTGCAACATTTGGACAGCACTGTCTTTAAGATTCCTCTCGAACCTAACCTTTTGTTGTTCTTCATTTATAGAGCTGGCTCAGTGACTGCTGTCCATAACCTTAGTAAGATAGAGACGCAAATTCTGCTAATAATTTATCCAGTCAGTGTACAGTGCTGTTGATCAAAAAATAGTAGACCCTTCTCAATGTCTCATGTCTTCTCACATTCCCTTCCAATTACCCTTTTAGGCAAACTGCTGTATGGCACCTGTATATTTTCATTAGAGAATACTTTCTCCCATTTTCTTGAACTACTCAATATTAATAAAGTTGACAGCAATTGCAGGACATAATGCAAGTCCATCATGGATGTATAGTCACAGTCATATGCACATGGCATGCCCACCTGGGGATCATTTAGAATACTAGAAATTTAGGTGTTGGTATGTCTGTTGAATGTGCGAAGAAACTGGAGACTCTAGCAAAAATATACATAAATACAGTCAGGACAGATAGACATTTAGACAAAGGGTCCCAGCCAGGAACCAAACTAGAGAAATACATGCGTAGCTCTTTAAATGTGGTTTTATCAGCAAATGAGGGCCCATGGTCCGTGCTCAACATAATCCCCAGGGTTGCCAAGACTGAGGACTGGACTGTCTCTACTGTATTAACCTTACAGAGAGAAAAAAAGGTAGGACACATGCAGTCTTTAGTTCATTACATTTTATGCTAATATATTTTGGTCCATTTAAATATTATCTCCATATGATCCAGGTCAAATGCCATTGTAATCTTCAGCTTGCCATATCATCAAGCCATTTCTCTTCATTATCCTTTAACCTACAACCAGACATCACCAATGCCTGAATACTTTTACTCACATCTCTCAGCCATATACATAGTTATGTACCACTGCTCATCCCCCCACCTCTATACTTTGCTATCCGTTTCAAATGTACCTGCTACAGCGAGATGCCATTTCTCAAAATATTCCCTTTTCTCTGAGGCATAGTGTTCTTGGAGTTGGTTTTATATAAGTTCAGGGGTATGGAGGGCTTGCCCTCAACATGGGGGTTGCAAGGGCCTCGCAAAAAGAAGGTTAAAGGAAAAGAGTGATTTTTGAAATTCGCTCTTATCCTGTGTTTTTGGTCTTTTTTGGCTTGTCTTCACTCAGCATTACAAGTGCCAACACTTCAATAAGGATCCCTAGATTTCTAATACAAACCTTAGAATAGCCAAATAGCCATATATATAATATAATATAATATAATATAATATAATATAATATAATATAATATAATATAATATAATATAATATATAACCTGATTTATATCAAAACCTCCTAACTACAATATTAGCATTTTCTGCTTGCAAAGTTCCTTCCCTCACCTCCATTTCCTTCAATTTCTTATCAATAATCACAAGATCTTTTATCTGTTTAACAAACCTACTAATAAACCTCTTGAAATCCTCAGTGTTCAACACCTACTAAATGCATAAGTCTATTTTATACTGTAATAATTTACTGTGTTTATATGAATGCAATCTAACAAGCAAATGTATGTGCAGTCATTAATGTATATTACTTATAGCATGTTCATTTATATTACTGAATGTTTATTTAAAAATGTTAGTAATATATTAAAACTTTTGTTTCTGTGTCTCAGCTGAATCACTGTAAACAAAAGCAAAATAATAAATAAAAAAATAAACAAATAAATATTGGCAAGACTACCTGCTAGCCTGCACTGTAGCTCCCCCCTACGAATACAAAGCAACACACATAGATAACTTGCAACAGCCTATACCAAAACTTTGAAACAGCACAAATACTGTCATGACTTCCCAACCAGGTCCTTTAGCTGCTGAGCCTGAAGGCACATCTATACAACTTCTTCATGGAAGAGTAGAATGCCCCGCTACAGAATTACTACAGATTCCTTGTACACAGCCTTTAGAATGTGGTTCCTGCAACATTAAGCTTTCAATACCTCATCACTGCTGTTAAAAGAAAAAAGCATGTAGGTGGCACTAGCTATAAAGCAGACCAATGGTAAATATATGTGCAAAAGCAGGCTTTTGAATATTTTGTGAGTCTTAATGCCAATCTCCAGGAAAAACAAAAGTTGAGCAAACTGCATCTATGTCAGTATCTGCAAAAAAAAATGTTCAAGTGCTCCAAATGACAGTATTAACCTAAGAAGATGTATGCTTGGAACTTAGTCATTTGGTAGTCTAAACAGGGCAATACTGTCACAATATATATAAAAACTTGCTTGTAATGTGTATTATAAGTAAGTCTATTCCATGGTCATGACTGCAGTTTCTGGACATTCCAGATACAAATATTCTGCAGCATATAGGAGTAGGTACAACTGTTAATGCTATGTGTATGAGTCATATGTACCTTTATAGATTGAGTAGCAACCTTCTAACATGGGATTCCAACAATCTGTAGATATGAGGACATATAACAAATACTGTATTACAAATATATACTGGGTCATAAAGATGGGTTTGGTTGTGTTTTTGATTTTGAGTGAAGGCCTACGATTTGTATTTGCTCCAGTGGCATTCAGGGATAAAGCCCTAACCAACCTAGGTTCTATTAGTGGCTTGGGTGACTGATGGAACAGTAGGGAGGGATGTGAGTGACCATCGTGGGAGTCAGAGTACTCACATTTGCTAATGATGCTCCCTAAAGGGAGGCATGGTCGAACAGATTTGCCCTCAGACATAGTTGACTAGCATGGGGGGGGGGGTGAAGTGGGTAGGGCATATAAAATGAGTATCCTTGGTTGGAAGCACAGATGTCTGAGACCCAGGACGCCCTTAAGATCCACAACTGGCCTCAGCAAATACTAGAATAGAATGGGGGAGAGCAGTATGCCTGGTAGACCCAGCATGGATGTGGGGCACTAGAGGCCAGGTTGGTATCGTGAAGTCTGTCGGGACTAAAAAAAAGACATATAAGACCTATGATTAATCCAGAAGTACAGAAAAACATTGCAGTATGGGCATGTACATATATGCATACTGTCATAGCTTGCAACTAGAGATATGTATAGTTTGCACTCACTTTTTCATTCATGCATTCCGTTTGCTAGCAGATTTCACCTATTCTAAAAAGACTCAGAAAGAACACATTTCATCTGCAAGCTGCAAATAACTGGGACAAATCTGATCCAGTGCCCTATGTTTTATACAATTTTATAGGCATTGACCTATATGAGTATGTGCTAGTCATTCATTTATAAGCATAACCACATATCCTTAAATGTAACACTGTCATAAGTGCAATCATTGTTTACAACTCTATCGGTATGCATATGTACAAATCATTTATCTATAAACATGACACCATATCCTTAAATGTAACACAGTCATAAGCACAATCATTATTTAAAACTCTACCTGTATGCATATCTACACATCATTCATTTAGAAGCAAGACCACAGACTCTTAAATGTAACACAGTCATAAGTACAATAATTGTTTACAATAAGCCAAACGTTACTTTCTAAACAGTGAGTTTCAGTTATTGTCAACATTAAGTCAGTTAGGTGCAACTTTTTCTGTTATTATAAAGCTTGGTGCACACAGTAGAAAAATGTGCTGGTACATAAATCTTAGTATCTGCACTGTTCAGAACACTGTGTATGATATTTATTTAACATTTGTTGATTGGGAAAATCTGGCTAGGACAGAACCTATTTTCAGCTGAGGCTCAGGAAGAAACACTCCAGACATATGTGTTTGGAATCCCATGTGAATGAAGGGAGAACATGCAGACTCTGCACAGAAGGTACCCAAGCCAAGCATTGAACCTGAGAACTTCTTGCTGTGATGCAACAGCATTGACCACTATACCACTTCACTGCCCTCTTGTATGTTGTACAAGGAGGTAGCAGTTTATGCTCTGTGGATGCAAATAGCATACATACTGAAACAATCTTCCACAGACTGCAGTGACCAAGATACATTTGGACACCAGTAATACCATTATGGATACACTGGGTGCACTTTAAGCACTGGTGTGTCCCAGAACACTGTGCCATTTATGAACGGAGGCAGAAGTTCATTTGTTACAGATACAGGGAGCACACATTCTGCACTGTTGGTTCCTAGAACACACTACTCAAGGTTCATATATATGTCCTGATGGATACACAGATTACATTTCACACATCACAATGTTGCAGAATACTGTGCCAGCTGCCCATATAGAAACCAGTTAATTTTCTATGAGTACAGAGGGCAACCTTTATACATTTTTGTTCTACAAAACACAAAGCTCAAAGTGCATGAATGATAGCAGTTCTTGTACTATTTATACAGAGCACACACTTTCAACACTGTTGTAGCTTAGAACCCTCTAACAGTTGTGCAAGAGGGACCAGTTAATTTGCCTTGAATACAATAGGGTGCACATTCCTCACTACTGTTTACCGGGTATGGGGCATGGTGGTGCAGTGGATATTATTGTTGTCAGACAGTGCTTTGTTGTCAATTATGCTCATCTACTGTGTTCTCTGTGCAGCATTAGCATGTCCTCCTTATGGTTGTGCAGAATTTTGCCTGATCTTTTTGCTTCCTTCATATTGGAGAGGTGTGCCATAGGTGAATTCACAATCTTTACAGTTTGCACACAGAAGTAGACGATGTGTATGGGAGTATCCTGTAATGGGGTGGCTCCCTAGAAAGACCAGTTTTTGTTTGCCTTGTCCTCATTGAATACTTGATCATTTCTGGCTCCCCTATGACTCTGGACTGAAATAAGCAGGTAATCAAAGAATACATGAAAGCATGTTTCCAGATTCCCCTAAGCAAGATGCATCATGAGATGGCACAAGTGATGACAGTATTATGCAGATTGCACACATTTGAGGTACAGCATTTAGGTAAGGTATGCAGTGTATCAGTGCATCATTTTACTCAATATGTGCTTTCTCTAGCACTGCTAGCTATTCAGAAAGCCAACCACTTTGCTACAATATTTTAATACTCAGAAAGACACAAGAAATGTTTAGCTCTTATGCTATGTCTATATTTTTTTCCATGTCATTGTTTTGTTGTCTTCATGTGTTCATCTTCTGCAGGTAAAGAGTGCCTCTGATCCATATCTCTGGGATACTGGAGGTGACTCAGGTACCACTGGAATAGCTCAGATATATTCTGCAGATCTTTTCTGGTCTTTTTATCAATATGGCACAGTTTTTCTACCCTACATTAATACTTCTGATGGTTATGCTACAATTACATTTTATGGATGTTAAGAGTATTAAAACTGGTAAAGACATCAGCACAATTAGTGTATACCAATTCCTGTGCTGCTGCTACAAAGTAAAACTAAATGATGCATTTGAAGAGTGCATATACCAATATTACTTCACAAATGTGCAACATCATTTACTGTAAACATATAATAGATATGCAGGCCATGGTGTGACAAGTATGTGAACAGACTCTTAGATTCCACACTGCTGCCACCAACTACAGCAGAAATGGTGGTGTGAGCCTTGGATTCCAGGCTGTTGTTAATAAATAATATGACAGATGGATGCAGTTGGAGTCCCACTGATGTTACAAAATAATGTGAGGTGTAGGGGTTACAGATACTAAATCCACACCACTTGTATGTAGAATGCAGGTGGGTGATGACTGGCCTTATGAGATTATGATAAATGCTTACCACTTCTGCCCGAGGATATAAAAAACTGACACCTATCACAACAAAGCAAGTTTTACACTGCCAGCTGCATAATAAAGTAATAATTACTGCTTTGCCAGGATTTCATCCATCTCTGTCTGAGCAAGGTTCCTTTTAACACAATCTTTACAACAGTAACTGAGGCTTAACCAAAGTGTTTTCTCAAATACACAGACTCACAATGTTTTCCAAGAGGAAGTAGTGATACATGTCCATTGACAGTACATCTTTTTCTGTAGTCATAGTATATGTTGAAGAAAATCAGATTGTTTACATGATACAACAAGGTCAGTTACTGAACAGTCATAGGTTTGTAGGTTTATAGGCAGGTACTAGACTAGCTGCCCTTGCAGGTCATTTTAAGCCTAGCCAATTTCCCTTTTTGTGCTAAAAATAACCCATCCATTAGTCTTACCCATCCCATGGTCGATTATTATGTATTTCCCCCAATAAGAATAACCCGGATAATATTGTAGAAAATTTGAGAGGACTCATGCATGGGATAAAGCATTTAGGAGCTGCATCTGTCCATTAGTATTATAGGGGGAAGTCCTGGGGTAAATTTTCTGTTTCCCATCCATAGGTCTAAGTTGTGCTTGAAAATGTATAGGGATGAACTTTGTTTTATGTTGCTGGGGAGTCTGTTCCATAGCAGTGGTATCCTTTGTGAAATATACCTGTTCCTTTAAACCTTTCTGCTGATGTTGCAGAAGAGGCTTAGATCCCTAGGCCAAGTATTTCTGATGCCATTTGACTTGCTGATTTACAGTAAATCCATATGCCTTCTATGCCAGACATAGATTAAATCTTAACAGTCTGTAGGATACCGACTATAGTAATAGGGGTTTGAGTCGGTCCATGTAGGATATGTTGTTTAGGCCTTGTATCCTTTCAGTAATATATCTCAGTGGGCATTCCAGTTGTTGCTTATGCCTGGACAATCTAACAATGATCCAAAAAGAACTGAATTAGAATAGCTGTTAGGCAAACAGTCTCCTTTTAAAAATGGCAAATACCAGCAGTCACATCAGTTGCATGAGGATACCCTTTATTAGTAAAGACATCATCTACAAGCTTTTTATCAATGAATAAGTTCAGTAGATCTGACTATACAAATAAGACAGTATTGCAGTTTCTCAGGGAAAATAAATAAGATGCTTTATACAGACAAACTAATGACGCAATTGATCTACGTGCATTTATTATTGTTATGTCCATTTACTTACTGTAGCTGTCTGAAGCCTCAGGATGACAATAATGTGTGTGATATAGAAATCCTTGCTTTATCTTGCTCCACAAAATAGAAGTTTGAAGACCACATAATGGTCCCAGGCAAAAAGAGAGAAAAAGACAGTAGGATATGGCATGCAGGTTAAAGATATTTTCCAAGCCTAAATAACAGTCTGAGACAAAAAGTATGGAAAGGATGGCAACAGCTATGCTTCAGTACCCTCCACTAAGGTTAGAAATGCATTTTCAGAAAATAGATATTTCCTGGGATAAGACAGGTCAGTCTGTATTCCAAAAATGTAGCTAGAACTTGGAAAAAAAATCATATGTAAATCATGTTTATTTCACACCTTCATCTTTTCAAACTATTACAAAAAGCTGCCTCCTGGCTTTGTCACTGTTCCTCATCTTGGATATAGTTTCCCGTAACATCCTTCATTTACCTTTGTATATCTCCCCTTAAAGCACTAAATCAATTAATCTGCTTATTCTCATCTAATACTTCACTTTACTGTAACACTTAAACTACTATACCTACTTCTAATTAGCACAACCAATTACTATTCTATTACTACTTCTCTATTAACATTTAATCTTACTTATCCCTGCTAATACCTCACTCTGATGTATTTCTTAAATTACTTTTCTATCTGTAAGTTCTCAGTACAATGCTTGTACTTTAATATTTGTGAATATCAACACAGTATTTTATCAAGAATTTTTATTTTATTTTGTTTTCATAAACAGGAATATAACTGTCCAGTGCTTAACAGGTTCAATGTTGTTGAAAACAATGTAATAATCAATCAGTTTATACACAAAGGCTGCAAACATATCTAACTAAAAAAATAGATTTTACAAAATATTATACTGACTACTATGCTATGTATTCACTGAAGCGGCATTATAAAATTTGTTATTGTAAATACCGATTGCATTAAATGATTCCAAAAAATGAAAAACACAATTTCAGCTGTGGGCAGACTCCAAATTCAGAAAGGAAACCCCACATAAATAACTTTAAAAAAACACAGATCAAATTTATTTATACTGAACCAGTTAAATGAATCTAATTAAATAGTTAAGTAATCTAAATGTTTAAATATTAAAAAGCACTTAAAACCTGCCCATATATGTACAAAAAGCTTGAATTTCTTTTTATGTTCTTTAAAGTACAAATAATATAGTATCCTTTTAAGCAGTGTATACCTTGTACAACTATAAAACATGGATCTATACAAACTTAAAATGTGAAAATTGTGTAGCATATATTTATACAAAAAAAAAACATAAAAAGAACAAAATTTAAAAGTTTTTTTCAGAATGAAAATTGCTTTCATTTTAAAACTACTGTGTAACAAAATAACAAAACAATTGATACCTAAACACACACACACACACACACACACACACACACACACACACACATATATATTTATATATATATATATATATATATATATATATATGTATATACCAACAGGATGTAATATGTTATATAGAAATGTAAAACATATAACAATATAAAAAGTTGATGCACAAGAATTGTATTTACAACCTGTTGGCCCTTTGCTTTATGACCAGTACTAGCGATATATTATCATTAATACCAGGAAAATGAGTCACATCCAATTTATTTGCCATGAAAATGATCTCATTTCGAAGTAATTCTGCCAGAAACCTTCAGTTAGATTAAAGATTGCCTTTTCCAAAATAGTAAACAAGAAATATTTGAAACCAAGACACATTAGTGTATGTTAAATAGGGCAATTTTCTGATTCTGTTTAGAAATGTTATAGTTTTCCTTGTATATTCACTTTTTCAGCTCCCTTTCTGTCTTGTCAAGATAAAATACAGGGCAGGAAGAACAAATAGCCAAATATACCAGTCCATTTGTCATGCAATTGCTCTCATGTGCATACACAATAGTCTTGGACTGGTTATTAAGTTGTATTCTCTGTTGATAAAGAATATACTTACACTGGGCACAGCTACTACAGTTCCTAGTACCCCTGTTCATTTTCTTGTTACTCTTGCCTGATTCCAACATATTTCTTATGTTTCTTGCTCTTTTATAAGTGAATAAAGGTCTAGGCCCTACAATTTCTTTGAGTTTATCCTCACTGGTTAAAACACCCCAATATCTGTTAATGATGTCCTTAATTATGTAGGACACTGTACCGTATTATAAGACCAATGGCCTAGTAAAATCATTTTTTGATGTAAAAATTCTCTAGTAGTATTCATCCCAATGATGTTGCCTCCATTCGATAAAGTATTTTCAGATGTTTTTGTTTGAGTTATGTAATTAACCCAAACCTACACCTAAAAGTGGTTGGTACCTCTTCCCCATTCATTAAAAATTCCATCACTGATATCTTTCACTAAATTCCAAGGGTATTTTCTCAACAAGAACATATTTTCTATTTTTTTTTCCTTTCAACGTCAAGAACTTTTCTATCTGATATCATCCTTGCCTTGGAAGAAAGACAATACATTTTTGAATTCTCCTTCCAGGATCACATCAAGCTCTATTTAAGATTCCTGGATGTTATCTTTATTTTGTGGTCAGGTGACCCATTGTCAATCCCCGAGTTCATCAGCTATATTAACCACTCTACCCATTTTCTGAAATTTACCTGCCAGTCTGACTCACACCAGATAAACTATTTGGGTATTACTGTTACAACAAATCCTGATGTTTTTTCTTCCAACATTTGTTGAAAGCTCACTTTCTCCAATGGATATCTACACTACAACAGTGCCTACCCCCTCATACAAAAGAGGAATTTGGTGAAAGGCCAGTATAGGAGATTGGCAAGGATGATATTGGATAGAAAAGTTACTGACATTGAAAAGAAAAATATTATAAAATATGTTCTTGTCGAGAAATTACCCTTGGACTTCCTTGGTGAAAGACACCAGTGATGAAATGTTTAATGAATAGAGGAAGAGGTGTCAACCACTGTTAGGTGTACGTTTGGGTTTATTACATAACCCAAACCAAAAAACAGTGCATCTGAAAATACTTTATCTAATGGAGGCAACAGCATTGGGATGAATACTACTAGAGAATTTTTACATCAAAAAATGATTTTACTAGGCCATTGGTCTTATAATACGGTACAGGGTCCTACATAATTAAGGACATAATTAACAGATAACAGGGTATTTTAACCAGTTATGATAAATTCAAAGAAATTGTAGGACCTAGACCTTTATTCACTTATAAAAGAGCAAGCAACATAAAAATATGTTGGAATCTGGCAAGACTAACAAGAAAATGAATAGGGGTACTAGGAAATGTAGTTGTGCCCAAGTACATTCTTGATCAGGAGAGAATACAACTTAATAACCAGTTCAAGACTATTCTTTATGCAAATCATGACAAATGGATTGGTATATTTGGCTATTTGTTCTTCCTGCCCTGCCTTTTATGTGGCAAGACAGAAAAACAGCTGAACAAATGAATATACGAGCACAATTACGGCATCTCTAAACAGAATCAGAACAATGCCCTATTTAAACATTCATTAATATGTCCTGGTTTCAAATATTTCTTGTTTACTATTTTATAAAAGCTAACCCCTAATTCAATAGGAGGTTCGTGGAGGGATTACCTTGAAATGAAAGAATTATCATGGCAAATAAAACTGCATGCGACTCATTATATCCCTAGTACTGGTCCTAAAGCAAAGGGCCAACAGATTTTAACTATACTTCTTCTGCATCATGTTTTATACCATATTACATCCTGTTGGTGTATATATATATATATATATATATATATATATATATATATATATATATAGGTCTACCACCATATAAACGACAGACAGATGGTCGAGCCCTGATGACTGAAAGGAGTGTGGCAAATATGTACATTTCTGAACACAACTGTATCGAATTGCAAACCCGTGCCCCCTTTGTGACCCATGTTAGCACTCATGTTGGATGTAGAGCGGTCAAAAATGTTGCATTTGGTGGTTTTGTGACATTTTGACCATTCGACATGCAAAAATTCAGTTACTAGAATCGATCATTGTTGGGTTCGACTGCCTGTGTTCTGTTATGTGGTGGTAAACCTATATATATATATATATATATATATATATATATATATATATATATATATAGATATATATAGATAGATATATATATATGTGTGTGTGTGTGTGTGTGTGTTTAGGTATCAATTGTTTTGTTACACAGTAGTTTTAACATAAAAGCAAATTTAATTCTGAAGAACCTTTTACATTTTTTTCTTTATATATATTTTTTGTATAAATATATGCTACACAGTTTACACGTTTTAGATTTGTATATACATCCATGTTTTATAGTTGTACAAGGTTCGCATTATATAAAAGGATACCATATTATTTATACTTTGAACAACATAAAGATAAATTCACACTTGTTATATTTATGGCAGGTTGTAAGTGTTTTTTAATATTTAAACATTTAGAGTATTTAATTATTTAATTAGACTCAACTGGTTCAGTATAAATAAATTTGGTTTGTGGTATTTTAAAGCTATTTGTGTGCAGTTTCCTTTCTGGAGTTGGAGTCTGCCCAAAACTGAAAATGTGTTTTTCATTTTCTGGAGTTGTTTTGGATCTTTCCAGATAGGTTTTCTTCCATTTTGTTTCATTTGTGCATTAAATGGTTACCTTTGACCTTTTCTCCATCGACCTCCGCTAAATGTTACCCTCACTTACAAAAGACCAGTTTTTCCTTGCTATGAATCCAAAGAGCAAGAATAGAGATTTCTGTTTAAAAATCAAGACCTTTCTGTGCAGAGATACAGCTCTGAAGTCATTAATTTTGACACTGAAACTGCTAGTTACTGCAGATAAGACTGATTTGTACTATATGATTAGTTGTGCAAATTTAAGGAAGCACTTTAATGTATTTCATTTAAATAGCAAATATATAGACTATTTTCAACAGGTATAGCAAACTGTATAAAAAGGTGGATGCCAGCTGTTTTCTAGTTTTACTTTTAACTTATTACGGTACCTAGAACAGCAGGACTGGAAGACGAAATTAGAAAAATTCTGAACCATGTTTGCTTCTCCTTACATTTTTACTAATGTGTTTATACTATTCTAGGGCATTTACAGAGACCTAATTTTATGTAAAGTCATAACAATGTGATGTGCCCCTCAGTTGTTACATCATAGTTGGCATGTGGCACTACATTATTGTATTAAGATCTGATATGTTATATGTCTATTTTGCTCTGCATCATACAGTACAGTACAGGTTTATAACAGATATGGTGCATTCTGGACCTCTATTCCCAGTCCAGTCAGAGGTGAATACTCTGCACTCAGGTTACTGTAAATTTCATAATTATGTATTTCTTACATCATTTAATTTGCCAATTACTATTGCCAGCACCACACAGGGTAAGACCATTCAAGAGCACATCTGGTTGCTAAATTTAGTTTCAGCGAATGTAAAGTGATTAAAGTAAGTTCACAAAATCTACATTTGATAACAGTGGAGATTGCCTTATTCTTTCCTGTTGTGCATACCCAGACTTGATACGTAAATATAAGTTCAGGGTTTTGAAGGGATGATCCCACACATAGGGGATGCAGGGATGCTTGACCCCTACAAAAAAACTTTTTTTCAGTGTATTCACTGAAGGCAGTTTCGGTGACCCTTTTTCAGTATTTTTTTCATTTGCCTAATCTGCCTTTGCTGACTCAGCATTAATCAAACTCTTCTTACTCCACAATCATTCTTGACCAGCTTTTTTTCAGTATCTGCACAGATGTATATTCTTTTTGCCAGTGGGATTGTTTGTTGTGTATTACATTGTTTCTCTTTTTAATGTACACTGCATTAATCATTTGCTTATTCATTTTCAGGCTTACAGAGTAAGAGCACTCTTTTCCTGCTGTCACTCTGCACACTTTATTATTATTGATTTTTACTTGACTGGCTAATAGCTTTCACTAATTCTTTGGGTGCCATCTACTCACCCCATTTTTTATCTGTTTTCCACTTTATTCAAAGTGACTACCTGTTTAGCACCACAGCTGGGTCAATTCATTTACCTACTTTCTGGTATCCAGTGGTACTGGATGCAGGGCACAAGAGCACAGAATTGTTGTAATCATTAAACACTGATAAGAGTTTATCTGATTCTTTCAGATGGCTGGCACAATGCAACAACTGCTGCATCAGGTTTGACATGTTTATACTTGAAGCACTCATCATGGTTCACTAGGTCATAGTACAGTCCTTGTCAGGGTTCTGCCCTTTTGTCCTGCCTCCTGTACAACAAAAATCTTCCAAGTGTTGATCCTGCAATGGGACTCCAAGCAAGTCCATTCCCATGGATGCCAACACCATCCTCCACTCCTTGGGTCATTAATCAAATGTGGCTCATCTAATACATGGTCTGAGTATTTACTGTCTATGCCAAGCAGCAGGTAATCTGTAATCTCACTCAATGTAGCTACAGTTAACATCTCCTTTTGTTGTTTTGCCTGCAGTTCTGCTGACTTTTTTAAACTGTGTTTTCTTTCATATGTCTTACCAATGAATAAATACTTCTTCTGAACACCAGTTATAAATTAGTGCAACGGTTTACATGTTAAGTCAGGAATATATCATGTGACTCCTTTTACTTGAACTTCACACATGAAAACTGGAATGAATTTTAAAGCAAAATAAATATCTAACACATATTTCATTTAGTTCTATATCATGATACTTACTTCCAGTTTCATTTTCTTTTGGAACATTGTTGTGATTAAGGATCAACAGAAGCAAAATTCAAAAATTAACCCAAGAATAAAAGGTACTGTGGATGTCCCAAAGAAAAGTGACTAGCAATTTGCACTGACATTTTTCATGTTTATTGTAAACTATGATGAGTTCCTTGGAATAAAGCGATTGCAGTTCAAGGACATGGCACCAAATTTGTTTTGTGTGTGTATGTGTAAAAAACAGTCATCATTACAACAAGAAACTAGTAACTTTTTTATGAGATGCCCTTCACTAACTTTATGATATTGTGTTACCATTCCAAAGACAGAATGAATTATATAATAGTCAAGGGAGACCTGTAGCCTGAAGGTCAAATACTGAGAAAAATAACTTGTCAGACCATAGCAGATTGTTACAGTAATATAGGTTTTGAGCAATGACATGTTACTTGCTACTGTCATATCAAAAAAAAAAAAAAAAAGAAATATATCAGTAATAATAATGAATAAATAAAGTTCATTCACTTTGCATGAAGTATGACCTGCTGTATTTCATATTTTTTAAAGTATATGTTATATCTTACCTGTGAATTCCAGTTGTAAAAATATTGAATATATTCAATAATGAAAAAGATTTGTGTGTGTATATGTTGTGCATGTGAATAAATACCACAGCAGAATAAAATGTATAGGGAGTTATATTTTGTGCTACATAGATGCAGTTTTACCATTATGGGATGTAAATGCTATCCATCTTTTCTTAAGCTACTGTCATGCTTATTGGGACTTGTACAATAACTATGTCACTTTCCACTCCTGTAATCCAAGAAAAAAGGGGAAAAACATGAATGTTGGACGGAATATTATAAGACAAACAGAATACTGTAAAATGGCAGAAATCATAAGTTATCACGCACGTTGCAGTTTTCTAGTAATGGAACTTACATTTTGGAAGAAATTGCTGTCCTGAAATGTGCAGACAGCAGCTACAGAGATCTAATCGTTTGCTGTCAAGAGCAGATTGCGTGAGAGGCGAATGTAACAGGGCAACAGCTTAGATAGCCATCATGTAATGCACAAGTCCTTCTAACCCCTTCTGAGACATAAATGGAAATCATGGCTGCCATTAAAAAAGAGCTTCTTCAGCACCATTCTGTACCATAAGAAGATAAGTTTGGACAGATTAAACTTTGTTTGGACAGATTAAACTTGATTGGGTCCTGCATCAATTTTGCCTCTTCAGACAGAAAGTTGAGTAACAATGAAACTATATTTTCCCCACTATCCTGCAGTTGCACAGTATTTTATTTTCTTGAAATACAAGCTAAAGGAAGTATAATCAATCTGACACTGAAGTGTTCAAGGTTGAATGATTCTTCAGTGTGAATCCTGCTCTTGAAAAAAAACAAGCAAACAAACAAAAAAATCCTGGCAGTATCTTGTGCTTAAAACAACAGTCTCTTTTGTGACTGAATTAGAAATTATCACATTAAACAAAATATTTTTTTCCATTTTCAACAATGCAACTGAAGGTAGAACCTCAAACAAAATTAGATGATTTGTAAATTAATAGTGATGTTAAACTAATGTATTGAGGAGTCGGGACCTAACTATTCACAGAAATTGCCCATATCCCTGCAGGCCTCATGCATTGCCTTTTGTTGCTATAGGAGTGTGTCACATATCTTTACAAGTTCTAGTGAAAGAGCTCCCTTAGACATGTGTATGGCAAAAAGTGCTCACATAGAGTCAAAGTAAAGCCTTTCATTATTATGTGCCAACAAGCCTTCTGAATAACTTCTGATAGTAAGCTGATGAAAAATTCTGTTTCTGATACTAAGAAAAGTACTCACTAGAAGTACAACACACAAATCTAGTTTCATAAGTGAAAAGTAGTAATAAACTATTATTTCCAGTTGCTATTTCTTCATCAGTACTGACCTTTAGAAGTCTGCTGCTGTATTAGTGAATGCAAGAAGTTTCTTGTTGGAGAGCTCAGCTTCACTCATGATATTCCTTATTCTGCATATCCTCAGCATCACAGAAAGGCTAGATTAGTTAAGTTTATTCCCCCATCCAACCAGGCATTGTGACACCATACATCAAATAAAACACTGTTTTATGGTAGGCCAGTATTAACACTAGTCAAATAGCACATATACAACTATAACCACAGAAATTAAATGTATTATCTGTCTTGCAATCTAGACATTCTTGTCTCAATATAACAAAACACTCAGTCCTTTCATGTTAAAGAAAACCTTAGTGGACTCATTCACCTTCTTAGTACCTCTGATTTCCACAGTGTATAAAATACACATGCATACATAAAGAGTCAACAAACTTCAGATAGCTGTTATACCAGAACACTCAACTTTATGTGCCTTAAACAGAAGGGCACAGTTTTGCTTCTGCTACACAAAGCACAGATACACAACTGGAATGATGCAAACTTGTATATCTTATTTTTGTTATTGTGTAAGTAATCTGATGTAAACAGTCAAAGTATATGTAATGACGGCTGTAAGAGAAGTGACTTATATGTTATATGAAAACATGATGTCATGTCAAGAGATTTTCTCTGATAGCAAAAACAATACTTTTTATTGCACATGTATTATTGTAGATAGTTGATATGTCCAAAATTTACATTGGGTCTCATGCAAAGTAAGGTACCATCAAGTTATATAACTGTAGACTACCAGAGTAAGTAAAATTTCCATTGTATCATGGTAATCAATGATGTGAAATTGTTCAGTCTCGCCGTTTGTTCTTACGCATGGGTTCAGAGCCGATCCTCGGCTCTGAGACGGCCACTTCTACAGCTCTGCATCTTAAGAATGCTCGAGGCACAGTCCTATCCCATAATCCCCTAGTGCTAATCCTCAGATCTAGTTTGCCACGACAGCAGATGCATCGCAGAAGCTCGGGCCAGTAAAGTTTTTTTCAATTTTTTGAAGTTCTGTCTAGCTTACCTTTAATTTAGTACAGATAGCTGATAGCAAAATATTAGTCTTTTACTAGTGTAGTTGTAGTGGGATTATTGTTATTATTATTATTATTATTTTTTATAAAGTTTTTCGCTAAAGGCAATTTTTAGGCCTATTATCCTGTCTTGGTCGACAGGTGTTTTTTGTTTAGGAAAGGCTTAAGTCCATAGACTTTTTTGTGTGTGTGTTATCTTTATATATGTTTACATACTTTTAAATATTTAGAAGTTTATATATATGCCTTCGGGGTATTACAACATGTCTGAGAAACAAAAATCAGGTTTCAAGAAATGTCAATGCGGACAAAAAATGTCCATCACAGATAACCACTCTTCCTGCGTCTACTGTCTTGGCCCTCTCCACTTACAGGAGGACTGTTCTATTTGTCATTCCTTTAGTGGGAGGGTCATGATGGAGAGGCGCAGGAAGTTAGTAGACAGGGGTTTGTTAAAACCCGAGTTTCAGGAGGCCCTTGACAAGGCTGAATTGGTAGCCAAGTCTTCGAAGGGGTCCAAATCTTCGAGAGTGTCGGAGCCCTTTCAGCTCCGAGCACCTCCATTAAGATTTGGACACCGGCTCCACAGACTTCGGAGTCGGCTGTCGAATGTATATCTTTGATCGAGACTCCGGTCTTGGAGCCGGTTTCGGAGGTTCCGCCGCCATCGATCCTTCACTCGGTGACAACTTCGGCCCCTTCAACCCGCTCTTCGAGACCCTTATCTGATTCGGATGTGGATTGAGTGATACAGAAGTTAATGGAGAACTCGGGCCTTTCCAAATTGATCGAAGTTTCATCTTAGCTGGTTTCAAAACTCGAAGGCCTCCCTGGGTCATCTACTGCTCCTCCTCCGAGACCTGTCGAGTCTTCGGAGCTGAGAGTCGAAGTTCCAATGATGGTAGAACCCTCGATACCGAAGCCTACAGCTGTGCTTTCGGTACCATTGACCTCGACGCCCTCAGAACGGATCGAGGGTTCCAGGAGTCGACTATCGTTCCTGGGTTCCAGGGCGGACAGTTGAACTGAGCTGTCGGTACCGACTCTCCCCCTAGGAGCCTCAGCTCAGATTAGTTCGGCACCGTCCTCTGGGTCGGAGCCCGGACCCCCGATCTCGGGAATTGTTCCTGGTTTCTCGGAACCAGGGAGGTCCTCGGATCTGGGTACTGGTGCCTTCGACGCCATGAGGAAGGTCTTGTCGAAACAGACACATATCTCATCGGATTCTTCTTCTCCTCTTCCTAAGGGCCCATGTTCGACTTCTGTATCCTCGGCTCCTACAAAGCATCGAGACCCAATGCCTCAGCTGCCCCCAGAGGGTGCTCCCGGTTCCTCGAACGCTTCTCCAGAAGCCCCATCTGAAGAAGTACCAAGGAAAAGACTGTGCAAGAGGAGGCACATAGATTCCCCACAGGAATCTCTTACATCAGATACAGATTTAGATGAAGCAGAAGGGTCCCCACAGTCCCCCTCGGAGGATGTCTCCTTTGCGGACATCCTGGAGATCCTAAAACAGAGGGGAGATTGGCAGCCACTTAACCCTTCGGTGGACGAATCAGTATTGCTGAAGGCATTCGGGGCTCTACCTTCTACCTCCTGGGTGACCCCTCCCTTTGACGAACTTATGGACTTGATAGCTCGTAGGGCTTGGGAGACACCTGACATGGTGGAACCAGTTCCCCGCAGACCGAATAAGTTTATAACAGTCCCCCAGGACAAGAGTTTTCCTTACAAAGGGTGTTCCAGTGGATACTATGGTGGTGGCGGCAGCCACTAAGAAGGACATGTCAGAGTCCTCTTCTGCTGTCCATCCTCCTAATAAGGATTCTAGGATGAAGGACAGATATGGGAAGCGCATTTTCAGTTCTGCGACTTTTTCCATGTGATCGCTGAACTACTTGATGCATTTTACGCATTTACAGAGGGATCTCCTCAAGGAACTCGGAGATACTCTCCAGGGTCATACAGATGCTGCTGTTACCGAGAAAGTGACAGCACAACTTAATACCCTTAACTCTGTAGTCAACTCCTCCATGAGGCTCATTTCGTATGCGGCCGAAGGTGCGAGTAGAGTGGCAGCTTCAGCGATTGCAATTAGGAGACAATCCTGGCTGCAGCTGTGCTCCTTTGCGGAATCCTTCAAGTCTTCCTTTGCTAACGTCCCGTTTGATGGTGCCTCTCTTTTTGGCCCCAAAGTAAAGGAGACCCTCACTAGGTGTGAGCAAGAAGGGAAGACCCTATCTGCTGTAGGAGTCCATTTTTCCGTCCCTTCCAGACCATACCCCAAAGGGCAAAGAGGCGGAAAGATGTGGTTCCATAAGACACAGGGTTCCTTTCAGTCCACACAGAGTGATAATGCCCCTTCCAGAGGCAGAGGAGGGGGAAGGAATGGAAGACGCTGACCAAGTGGCAGAGGGGGTCCACAAAACCAGGGAGACAGAGATACTTTCTCTGGCAAGCCCTTCTTGCACTCCTGAGAGGAGGCCTGACTGTCCTGCTCTGGAGGCAGTCGGGGGATGCTTAACTTTGTACCCACTGGCCTGGCGAAATTTAACTTCAGATTCGTGGGTAAAAAGTATAATTACCAGAGGTTACGACATAAAATTCATAAACGTTCCCCCTACCACCAAAAGATTCCCAGACGTTCCACCCAATCTGCAGAATCAGGCAGCCTTAGAGATCCAGAAGCTGCTCAAAAAAAGAGCCATCCAAGCAGTCCCGGCAGACCAAATAGGATCCGGAACTTACTCAAGGTTCTTTTTAGTTCCAAAGAAGACAAGGGACTGGAGACCAATTCTGGATCTCAGCAAACTAAACGCCTTCGTAGTGAAGGAGAAGTTTTGGATGGTCACGCTACAGTCAATCCTTGCTTTTCTGCAGGAAGGAGACTGGATGTGCTCTATAGATCTCAAGGACGCGTACTACCACATAAAGATGGCCAGACCGTCCAGGAGATTCCTGCGCTTCCGGCTGGGAGCCAGTCACTTTCAGTTTTGAGCTCTGCCGTTTGGCCTCACCTCAGCCCCCAGGGTGTTCACCAAGTGTATGGCAGTAGTAGTGTCTCACTTGAGACAACAAGGATTCCGGGTGTTTCCGTATCTAGACGACTGGCTCCTCTCCACCACCACCGAGTATCATCTTCTCCAAGCAAGAGATTACACAATCAGTCTTTGTTCCCATCTTGGCATTACAATCAATTTTGAAAAATCTACCTTATCACCATCACAGCGTATCTCATTTATAGGGGCAGAACTAGACACTACTTTCGTCAGGGTCAGGCTCCCACCAGAAAGGGTTTCAAAACTAAGGGAGCAGATTGCAGTACTCCTTCAAAAGACAAAAGCAACAGCAGAACAGGTTTTGAAAGTCCTGGGATTAATGTCAGCCACACTTGTTGCAGTCCCTCTAGGAAGAATGCACATGAGGATCCTTCAATGGTTACTGTTCGCCCAGTGGTCCTATCAGCACCTGCCATTGTCACACGAAATTCTGATCACATCCTGCTGCAAGCAGGATCTGCGATGGTGGATGCTATCTCAAGACTTGACACAGGGTTGACCTTTTACCCTACAATAACCACGGACGCTTCCCTGATCGGGTGGGGTGGGGGGTTTGTTCCAGGGAAAGACGGTCTAAGGTCAATGGTCCAGAACAGAATGCAAACTGCACATCAATGTCCTAGAGCTAAGAGTGGTGTTTCTAGCGTTGCAACACTTTCACAGCGTCTTACCTCAAGGAACAGTGGCAGTCCAGACAGACAACATGTCAGTGGTCTGGTACATCAACAAACAGGGAGGAACAAGATCTTATCCACTATGCAGAGAGGCCTTCAGGATCTGGCAATGGGCTGTCTCCACCGGATGCTTTCTGATAGCAACGCACATTCCCGGGACGTCCAACGTAATTGCGGACAGGTTGAGCAGAGCCATCCTGTTACCCCACGAGTGGTCTCTGAAATCTCAAGTGGCGGAAGCGATATTCCGCAAGTGGGGCCAGCCTTGCTGCGACCTTTTTGCATCGCCGATGAATGCCAAATGCAGAAGCTACTTTGCCCTTCTCCCTCCACCAGGGAGCATCCCCAGAGATTCACTGGTTCACGATTGGCCCTCGGGTCTCCTTTATGCTTTTCCACCCATTCCGTTAATCCCCAGGTTTCTACAGAAAGCCAAACGTCTGGAAAGGACCATAATTCTAATAGCCCCATTCTGGCCTTGACAGATCTGGTTCTCCTTTCTTCAGGCCCATCAAATCGAGGAGCCATGGATTCTGGACCCAGTTCCAGACCTTTTGACCCATGCGTTAGGAGCCCCTCATCCATCCCTGCAGACCCTGAAATTGACAGCTTGGCTGCTCCTCTTCCCATCCTAGCCAGGTCAAGCCTTTTGTCCCCTGCGGTTAAACGCATAATTGTTTCCTCTCTCAAACCATCCACTACAAAGACTTACTGGAGAAAGTGGAAACGTTTTTCTTATTGGGCATTACAACAAGGATTAGATCCAACAGAAGCACCGGTGCAGAAAATTTTGGAGTTTCTGTCTAAGATCTTTGAGGAAGGAGCATCATCGTCCACAATTAGAGTCCAACTGGTGGCCATATCGAACTTTCATGTGGGTGAAAGAAATTCTTCCATCATGTCCTACAGACTATGCAAGGCATTTATGAAAGACACTTTCCACCTCCGTCCTACAATTTGTAACCCAGTTGCTCCTTGGAATCTTAACCTAATTTTATCCCAGTTGATGTTACCCCCCTTTGAACCAGCTTCCACAGCCTCTCTTAAGTTCGTGTCATGGAAAACCTTATTCTTGTTGGCTATCACCTCCGCTTGTAGAATTTCAGAATTACACGCGCTATCTGTTCGACCTCCCTACTTGATCTTCCACTCTGATAGAGTGACATTACACACCAATCCATCTTTTCTCCCAAAAGTTTGTTCACTTTCAAATATTAACCAATCCATCGAACTTCCCACCTTTTTCAAAAATCACACTAACAAGTTGGAATATATGCTGCATAAATTAGACGTCCACAGACAACTCAGGTTTTATTTGCAAAGGACAAAAGATGACAGAAAATCAGAGCAGCTATTTATATCCTTTGCTGACCAAAGAAAAGGTATGGCGGTTACGAAAGTTACCTTGTCTAAATGGCTCACAGATTGTATTAAATTTATCTACTCGCAGATGAAACAGCAATTACCTTTTCATCCCAAGGCTCATTCTACCAGGGCGATGGCCACATCTCTAGCCCATGCAGCCCGTTTGCCGTTGGATACTATTTGTGTGGCAGCAACCTGGGCGAAGCCTCATACCTTCATTCTCCATTATAAGTTGGACAAGAACTCCAAAGATAGGGCCTCCTTTGGTTCCATGGTCCTCAGGAATGTTCTCCCATGAGCCACCCAGGGTAAAGGAGCTAGGGACGCTACCCATGCGTAAGAACAAACGGCGAGATTGAACAATTTCACATAAAGAAGTTATGTTCTTACCATAACGTTCCGTGTGAATTGTTCATCTCACCTTTGTTCTTACTACCCACCCTCCATCCCCCGGCCTATGGTTTTTCGGAGAACGGGATGATTTGGATTCCAGTTCAGCTTGTCTTCAACACCTTCCTTTCAGTCTCTGGCTTCTTCTGTTGTCAGGGTACACTTCTCAGTACCTAGGTATTTAGGGCATTGCTGCCCCTTATCTTTAATTTACTGCGAGCACCTAGGGCGCATTGTTATCTTCTGGTGTTAGCAAACTAGATCTGAGGATTAGCACTAGGCGATTATGGGATAGGACTGTGCCTCGAGCTTTCTCAAGATGCAGAGCTGTAGAAGTGTCCGTCTCGGAGCCGAGGATCGGCTCCGAACCCATGCGTAAGAACAAAGGCGAGATTAACAATTCGCATGGAACGTTATGGTAAGAACATAACTTCTTTTTATGCTCATGTCAAATAAAGGTTGATTAACTTGAGGAACTTTAGGAGCAAAGGTGGCTAAGTTATAAGCTAATAAAGGCACTATGTTTAACATAACAAACTAATTATAATTCATTTAAAAAAGGGAGCTTGGGTTGGTAGAAATGACAGAAACACCAGTCTGTTGTTTCATGTTTATCAGTAGTGTATAAGGAATACTGGACTTGTGGTTTTTCAGAGAGGGCTGTAATGTACACTGTTGGATGGATGTTGTTAATTGTGTTCTTATGGTACATAGAAACAACATTCTAAAGAGAAGAGTGACAGTAAAGTTCATGGGCTGGGGAGTAACACACGTGTGGTTAATTTGCCTTAGATTATCTGCATTGGTTGACTCTGCTGAGTATTTTAACATTTTTGTAGACTGCAGCAAACCACTTGCTACAACTTTAACAAGCAATTTCCTGCAGTTTAATGTGTCACATAGACTGCTGAGCAGATCACCCCAGAGCAGTGATGCAATATCAACTGTTATTTCTGAATGATGCTACTGCTCTAGATTACAGAGGCAGGAGTACTGGAGCACTTCAGACTTGACTGCATATGCTTGCACTCATGCTCTGTGATACCTTAGGTCTTGGACGACTGCTTCCTTTCTTCATAGGTGAATACTACACTAACTGCACTGAAGGGCTTTTTTAAGATTAGCCAATAATCTGAAGTCAGAATCAAACTCTGTATTTTGTGCTTTTGAGGCAAATACCTTAATCTTTATGCTAAACCCCCACCCTAGTTGTTCCACTCTAACTACACCTATGTGGTAGGATGTCACTTAACATACTAGGAAGCTATACAGCATGCAGATTTTGAAATATAGTCAAGTTAGTTAGTTGATCTCGGTCACCTAGTCTGAAATCCTCCACTTCATACAGCAGGTAACCAATAAAGCAATTAGTATAGCAGTATGATCAGAGTTTACCAGGCATCTAAAGTTTTCATTTTTAAGGAAAGGGAACACTATAAAATATCACAAAGCAAATAACTGAGACAAATGACAAGACAAGTTACTAAGCACAAAAGAGCATAAGGCTCATATTATCACTCAGACACAGCACTGGCTACAGAGTGTTATACATAAGATGCATAGTCATATGCAGAAGGAAGTGAGAATATATGGATGTTCACTTGCTTAGAGAAAAACAGCTCTTGTACTCAGTTTCCTCACTTATCTAGAGGAAAATAGTTTTTTTCAGACATGTCCAAGGGTCAGCCTCCAGTGTTTGCTCCTGTCTATCTGATGAATCTGGGCATCTTGAGGAAATGAAGAAATTGCCTCATTTACACAGACAACCCTCTCCTCCTACCACCCAACACTACAACCTGTGAGAGATGCATTTATCTAGCCAAACTGGAAGTAAAGCTCTCTCCAACCAAGACTGAACTTGACAGTCATGAGGAGAAGGTAAACATTTGCACCACACCACACTCATCACATAGTATCACTAAATCTATACCACCAAAATCCACACATAGTAACACAAAAACATTTGCGGAGGCTCTCAATAATAATCTGTCTAAGCAACAGAGACCTCCAAAACAGAAACGCAAGCAACCTCCATCCCCCAACACAACCCAAATGACACATAGTCCACAGACTCAGTGTGCCACTCAACCACAGCCAATAAAGCAAAACAATGTACCCAACACACTAGTCATAGGTGACTCTATAGTCAGGCACACTGATGTCCCACTCACCAGGCTAAACAAGGAGAAGGTTGCTGTCAGATGCCTGTTGGGTGCCAGGATCTGCCACATAAAACATGTACTCAGGTCACTCCACAACAAGTACAAATATGACTCTGTCATTGTCCATGTTGGTGTGAATGACCTGAGATGTACCTCCCTGGACTACATGAAAAGAGACATGGAAGAGCTCTCCAATCTTGTAGCCCAGGCAGGTATGACCCTAGCCCTGAGTAGCATTCTGCCATTGCCCTGAATGATACCTCAGTACAAGGACAAAATTATTGACTTCAACAATTATCTAAGCTTCTGGTGTCATTCTAAGGGGATCCAGTATCTGTCTGCTTGGGATAACATGGTCGACAGACCATGATGCTTTGCCAGAGATGGCCTGCATTTGTTGCCCCTGGGATTCCAAATACTGGCTAAGGCTCTTGCTGCCCCTATAGTGCCTTTTTTAGGCAAGGTTCAAATAACAAACTCACCACTGTAAAAGGAACAGGCAAGCAAAAACTGAGGGTAATGCGACTCAATGCTAGAAGTCTAAATCTCAAAATGTACTCACTCACTCGAGACACTCCTTAAAATGGAGAACATCGATATCTGTGCAGTGACTGAAACTTGGTTCAAGGCTCCAGAGAGCACCCCTGCACTACCAGGCTATAACTCATACCACACTTTTCGGCCATGTAACCTGGACTAAAACACCAAAGGCGGAGGTGTGTCCATATTCATTAAGGATATCCACAACTCCAGACTAGTTGCTCAGCATAATGCATCTTAGGTTGTCCAAGTGCAACTAACTCTGGGCAAAACTGCAATCCAAATTGTAGCTTGCTACAGATCCCCCACCATGCCCCAGGATTCCCACTCCTCTTTTCTTGATGTACTGGAAAATATTAGTGTTCAACCAAACACCCTAATAATGGGCGACTTTAACTACCCCACCATTAACTGGGAAAACTACTCATGTACCAACTCCTTAGCTCAACATTTTCTGGAATTCATAAACTCCAATGTCCTGGAACAACTTATCTACACCCCCCACCAGGGGCAACAATATCCTAGACCTAGTCATTACCAACATGAGTGACCGGTGTTCCATACCTGAAGTCAACTCCTAGTTGGTTCAATCCGACCATAAGCTAATCACCCTAGATATCCACATCCCGCCCCCACCCCACATTAAGGAAACCATGGTAAAACATTTATCCAAAGCCATCTTTATTCTTCTTCCAACAGAAGTGGTGAACTTCATGCCACCCATGCAGATGGACAATGCAGTTATGACTACTGAATCCTACACAATTGCACATTATAAGCACTTACATGAGTGCATGGATTGTGCTATCCCAAACAGAACCAAGACGCTATCCTCCAAAAAAAGGAAGCCAATTTGGTGGTCCCCTGTCATAAACAAACTGTACAACAGAAGGAAGAAACTGTTGCAAAAGAGAGTAAAGCCCCATGAGTGGAGGAGCTCCCTGGTCAGCCTCAGTAAGAAGCTGAGATCCCTTATAAGATCCTCCAAAGCTAGCTATGAAAACAAAATTGCCAGCAATTCTAAGGACAACCACAAAGCATTCTATAGCTATGTCAAGAATCTCGATGGCAACACCCAGATCTGCTCTGAGTTACAGCACAAAGGCACGGAAATTACAGAACCAACTGATATTGCCAACTTCCTGGCAGATAGGTTGAGTGCTAACTTTACCCCCCCCCACCCCCTAAATGGCCCACATCTATACAGGAAGAATGAAGAGCCCCTGTAATCACAACTATGCAGGTAAAATCTGCACTCTCTAAAGCCAAAAACACAGCATCCATGGGACCGGACAACATCCCAGGCTGCGTTTTACACAAACTTCAGAATGAACTGACTCCCCACTTAAGCACCATGTTCAATAATAGTCTCGTATCAGGCTTTGTGCCCACTGAATGGCGCACAGCAACAGTTATCCCACTCCACAAAGGGGAAGCCACCACTGATCCTGGGAACTATCGACCTATTAGCCTGACGAGCCTGGTCTGCAAGGCCATGGAACGTATCATCATGGAACTCATAAACAAAGACATTGGTAACCTCCAAACTCTGGATCCCACCCAGTTCAGGTTTGTGAAAGGCAGATCATGCCTCCTGACCCTGATCGACTTCTTTGAGGCAGTCACCAAAGCCGTAAATGAGGGTAAGGTGGTTCACACAGCCTATCTTGACCTCGCCAAAGCTTTCGACACCATTCCCCCATTCTGGAATTATAGCTAAACTCACTAAACTAGGTATAAATCCCTACGTCACAAGATGGGTTGCCAACTAGCTCACTGACAGAACCCACACTGTAAAAGTTGCAGACTCCAAATCTGACCTCAAAGCAGTGACAAGTGGAGTACCACAGGGTTCCGTCCTGGGACCTCTCCTGTTTGGTATCTACTTCTCTGAAGTACAGGCTAACACAGAAGGCGTCTGGCTCATGAAGTTCGCAGATGACTGCAAACTATGAGCCATAGTCAAGTCCCCAAATGATGTGGACATCCTACAGAAGGGCCACGCTGAGATAGATGCCTGGTGTCAGAGCCATGGCCTCAAGCTCAATGCCAAAAAGTGCAGTGTCATCCCTTTGGTAAAAACTCTGTAGCCATGAAATACCACTTAGGCAGCAATCTACTTAACACCAAATGTGTGATAAGAGACCTTGGGACCCAGGTGGACAGTAGTCTACCTTTGATAGTCACATTGCCACAGTAGTCAGGAAGTCCTTCTATGTGGCACACTTCATCATAAAAGGGTTCTCATCCAGGAAAAAAGAGGTCATTGTTCCCCTCTACTCGACACTCATTAGACCCATTATAGAGTACAACCCCCCTTTTGGAATGTACCTCACAAGACATCTGCAGCAGCTGGAAAGGCCACAGAAGTATCTCACAAAGAGGATTACTGGCCTCAAACAAATGCCCTACACTGACTGCCTCAAAAAACTCCAGCTTTACTCCATAGCATATTGCCTACTCCGAGCTGATCTCTACCTAACATATAAAGCTATGTCAAACCCAGAGCTGTTTGACATGCTACACCTAAAGAAATACCAATCCCTCCGAGCTACATGCTCTAGGGGCCTAAACCTTGTCACCACAATAAACAGAACATGCTGGAGGGATAGATTTCTGTCCCAGAGACTTCCCATACTCTGGAACAGGCTACCCATCTATGTCAAGCAAAGTTCTTCATTAGCACTCTACAAGAAAAATCTTGATGAGTGGATGGGAAATAGGAAATACACCCCGGGGATCACTTCTGTGTCTCTGCTCAACAGTGGCACAGGAAAATAACTTTCTTGGGTGGTGTAAGCCAGGGAACCTTGTTGGCTAGGCTTACGTAGGCCCTTGGGCTGATAGCCTAGTACCTACCTATGAACCTATGAACCTGTGACACTTCCAAAACCTGGTGTTAATATACTGATGAGAGAGGTCTGAACGACAGCATACCAATAGGCATGCTGGTTTTGACATTACTGTACCTATGGACACTCTATACCATATTTCAAAAGTAATTTGTATTTGTTTTTGGGGGGGGCATGTGGGTTCATGCAGACATATGCCATGTGGGGCAACTTGTATATCAACAAAAATGATTTGAACCAAAGGATAATGGCCGAGTAGAAATGTTATTAATGGATTTCAGTGCGTCAGTCACTAACATTATGTCTTCTAAAACCCAAGATTTACCTTCTGAAGCTGTTAAGTCAGTGCAACGAGCCCTGAAAATCCACTGCCGCAGAAGAATTTTGCAGTATCAAGACTACACCCATTAAAGTTAAAGCAGTAAGCAGGTAAATTCATGAATATTCAAAGTTTATTCAGAACATATTTGCAAAAAATTACTTTGCATGCATAGTTTTAATGTCTAAACTAAAACATATGTAATGTGTAATGACTAAATGCTCATGTTGTACTGGAACGTGCACTTGTATTTATGTCACAATTGTTTATGTTTTGTTGAACATTCAGCTGGCATTTTTTGTTATAATTGTTTTTTGTTGCCTGTGCCTTCTTGACCTGGGTTATAACTGAAAAGGGTCTACAGACCAGTTCACTCATCTAGCTGACAAATGTAATAAATAAATAAATAAACTCTATGGAACATTATGAAGCAAGTGCTTGTGGTAAAATGGTTCATGGTGAAGAATAAGTACATTATTTTAAGCAGCTATTCCTCATCTTAGTAATTACTCAAACTCTGTACACTGCACCTTTTCTAGTCTAATAAGTGACATCCTACCACAGAGATGTAGCTAGAGTGGTACAAATAGGACAGTCACCCAAGGCACAAAGTGTCAGGGGTCATGACTGGAAACATTTGCAGGTGACTCTGGAGTGCTTTATCATATGATAGATAGATAGACAGAGAGACAGATAGACAAAGAGATATTTATTTATTTATTTATTGACATTGACAGATAGAGATAAATGATAGATAGATAGATAGATAGATAGATAGATAGATAGATAGATAGATAGATAGATAGATATAGACAGGCAATCCCCTTGGCAAAATCACTGCCACCTAGGCTTTTTCAATGTCTTCCTTTGTAAACAGTGGTTTTAGAAAAATACCTTCAGCCATGTTTTTTAGAAACATGCTTTATTTCAGAACTTCCATATCCCACACTGTGCAATCCTCATGCTTGATATGCTTCACATCTTAGCTACTGGTGAGTGCTTTCAATTATAATGTCCTATATTTCATTTTATTATTTATTTATACATCATTACTCACTCAAGCTCAACAGTTATATACTTTCCAATTTTAAACATCATATCAACATTACACAATAAGCAATTTATATGCACAGGTATGACGTTTGACACTTGTGTGTGTGTGTGTGTGTGTGTGTGTGTGTGTGTGTGTGTGTGTGTGTGTGTGTGTGTGTGTGTGTGTGTATATATATATATATATATATATATATATATACAACATTATTTTAAACTATATAGCTGTAACAATTATTCTGTGCACCTTTCCCCTGTTAGCCTCCCTCAGTTTTCTTTCTCTTATGATTCTTTTCTTTTTTCTACTTGTCTGCTATCACTTTTCATGCTAAAAGCCTGATCCCCTGCAGGCTGGGTATACTTCAGTTGCTCTATTCCTAAATTGGAGTTATTTAATTTAACAGCTTTCTGCCTCACTGGTCTTTCATTTCTATCCTATAACTCACTTCACTTCTTTACTCTCTTTCTTCCTTTTTGTCCCTATCCTTATGTGGTCTTAATCTCTAGTGTACTTCCTTGTTTGCCTATCATGTCAATGTGCCAGCCAATTGGCATAATGGTTAAGGTCTTCGCCTTCCATGCACAGCATACAAGGTTCAATCCTGCATGGAATTTGCATGTTCTTCCTGTGTCTCTGTGGGATTTCTCTCATCTTCCAAAAACATGTTGAGTGTTTCCATTTCAAACTCAGCCAAGAATGGAGTTGTGAGTGGCAGCACAGACTCTAGATGGTGCTTTAAAAAAGAGAAAAGTTGTATAGGCCAACTAGTTTGAGCATAAGCTGTGGTGTGCAGTATCCTCAAAATACAAGAACACAGATCACAGATTGCATACTGTGGAAGGACTGGAGACTCAATGGTGTAAAATATGGCTGTGAGTGATTTAGTCTTGTTGACTAATATCACCAAATGGGCATGGTATTTGCTGGTGATAAATGGATAGACCTGGCCTACTCTGACCTACCCCTATTGGCCAGTATGCACCTGCATAAAGCCCAGCAGTGGTGGGTCAATAAGCTAATGCTGGTGTCCAGTTGTCCAGCTTGGGTTATCTGGGATAGTGAATGCTAGACATAAAACACATAGCCCAGCCAAACATGAACTAAGAATTGATACCCTCATTGTAGGTTCACTGGCAGGATTTAGCTTAGAATTGGATGAAATGATGGCAAGGAGGAGGCTGGACATCCTATATAGCTAGGAGACAAGGTCAGTGCAGTAAAGCCACTTGGTCTGGGACTCTAGTGACTGCCAATCAGGAGGTGGAAAGCCTAAAAATGATGTAGGAATTATGGTGAAGCAGACGCAGACAGTGAATTATTTCATCAGAATTAGTGACAAACTCATGGCAATCAGACTCCTGTGTAATGCTTGGGTGGTATTCATAATATCATTCTATGCCCCACAGCAGGGTTATGATAGTGATGAAAAAAGTACATTCAGACAGACATTGCATAACCTAGTAGATAAAGCAGGGTAGAAAGTATTGATGATAATTAATGGGTGACCTGAATGCATATATCGAAACAGACAGAACAGGATATGAGGACTGTCTGAGACCACATGGGTAGGTTGGGCAGCAGGAATAAAGAAAGAGAAGCCATTCTAGACTTCTGTCTGGTAAATGGCTTGACAGTGGCCAAAACAGGGCTCAGCAAAAGAGACAGTCACAAGATCACATAAAGAGTGGTCAACATGCAACTCAGGTAGACTTACCCACAGCATAAACCACTGATTGCCAAAATCACCTGCAAGGAGTGACCAGAGAATACTCTAAGGTTAACAGACACATAGAAGTTGACTGGAGAGAAAGCACAGTAGTTCAAGGAAAAATTCAGGGCTCTAGCATCTCAAAAATGAATAGGAAGAGGAAGTAGGCAGAGTTAAAGTAGAATGGCACTGCCTCAAAACAGCATGTGTGAGGACTACAGAACAGATATACAGCTGAGCCAGGTATGGAAATAAGGTACATAAGGAAATGTGGTGGTGGAATGTATAGGTCCAGGAAGTCATCAAAAGAATGGAGTGCAGGAAAAAGTGGTAGATAGAAAAGATGAAACAAGCTAGGAGGAAATACAGGTTGTCTAATAACAAGGGAAAGAGAGGAGTTGCAATAGCAAAGAGCAAGGCATTAGAGGTAGTCCTCCAAGTCCTGGAAAGTGACTTAGTAGATGGCACAAAGAAACTTTATCAGGATGCAAGGCAAACACAGAAAAATAAAGAATATAGTCAGACGCACTTCATAAGGGATGCCAGCAATAACCTGCTCACTAGTCCACAGGGCATTAAAAGCTGATGGAATACTTCTAGCAGCTTCTGAATGAAGAAAACCCCACAAAAGCTATTCTACCATAGACACAGCCTACCATTAAGGAAGAGGAGGATCCCACCATAGAAGAGATAAGAACAGCAGTAAGGAAAATGAAGTCAGGAAAAGCAGGCTCAGATGAGGTCACAGCAGATACGATAAAGATGTGATGTGACATAGGAGAGAAATGGGTTCTGAGGGTACTCACAGCAGTATAGAGGAAAAGACATATAACAAATGACTGGAGAATAAGTACACTAGTGCCAGTGTTCAATAACAAATGGGTCATTCACAACTGTGGTCAGTATAGACGTATAAAACTCCTATCACGCTGCATGAACGTTCTGGAGAGGGTGATTGACAGATGATGATGCAGAGCAGTAAAAAAGTAAGATGGGAGATGAGCAGTTCGGATTCAGAACAGGATGCAACACGACTGAGCTAATATTTGCAGTGAGACAGATATTTCAGAAGAACCTAAGACTTGGAGAAAGTATATGACAAGGTCCCAGACAAGGTCCCAAGAAAACTGATTTATGCAATCCTATGGTGACTCAAAGTCCAAGAAACATTAGTAGAATTAGTGCATACTATCTACAAGAACCTAGTGACTCAAGTGCAAACAGTGTTCGGTCTCACAAAGGGGTTCCTAGTGGGAGTGGGTGTGGGTGTGCATCAGGATTCAACTCTGTGCCCACTGCTATTCATACTGGTGATAGACTACATCCTCAAACAGGTTGGAGGGAACAGATCAATAAAGTTGCTATATGCAAATGATGTGGCATTACAGGTAGATTCTGAGCAAGAGCTTCAGCAAATGTTAGGGGAATGGAATGTAAAACTGAAGGCATGTGAGATGACAGTGAGTACAGATAAGACAGTTGAAATGGCAGCAAATGGGAGAAATCTGAAGAAGCTATGAATTGAGACAGAAGGGAAAATAGTAAAGCAGTTAAGGAAGCAAAAAGTGATGGAGATGAAGTACTTGAGATGGGTGGTGAGATGCACACTGTGGGACACATGAAGAAATAACAAAATAAGTTCAGAAGCTAAAGTAGCTCCAATTGCAGAAAAGGTTAAAGAGAATAGACTGTGGTGGTGGTTTGGGCACATGTGCATAATAGCAGAAGATAATCTGGTGAAGATGATTTGAGGCAGACTGGAAGAAGGCAAGAGGAAATGAGGGATTCAAGCAAAAATGTTGGTAGATTGTATGAGAGAAGACCTGTGACTGTCAGGTGTTAAAGAAGATATAACACATCTACTATTAGAAATTCATTCTTAACTTTCTCCCATGATTATATTTCCTTTTCTATTGTTATATGTGGTCAGTATTTAACTCTTTCTTGCTCTCCTGACAACACCCAATTAGCATTACCCTCTCCTTCCACATCTCCTTGTCCAATTCCATCCATTTCTTACCAAATAACCTTTATATTTCCCTTGTCCATTCTAGTTTCTCCTCTTCTCTGGGGCACTCCAAAAACATGGTTACTATATATCCTTCCTTTCTCCATGCCTCCTCATTTTCCCATATCATTGTCTTCCAGTCTGCTCTGTATTCTATGTTTATTAATCTCATAATATTGTCTACTGTACACACCTGCAAACATACCTGCAGGTCTGAGATGCCTAGTCCTCTTTTCTCTGGGCTTTACACAATCCTGTCCCATGTAACTCTCATATTCTCCACATCCAATAGGTATTCCCTACAGAGCTGCGTCCTCTTCTGCAATAATATCTCATCCAGGAGTGACCAGAATGCCAGCCCTTCATACTGAAATGCAGTTAATACATTCATTTGTATCACCTGCACTCTCTGGACTATATGCCTTTTATCTTAGTATATATCTTTTCATTTGTCAACTTCTTTAATCCTGTTATGGCATTTCTTTGTCAGCTGCCTAGATATTTCATTTTTCTCTCATGTCTTGATTTATCATTATTATTTTCTTTATTTATTTACTTTATACTCTCAGTTCATCCCCAAATCCTTCAGTTTACTCCAGACTTTCCCTATATTTATGCATAATGTGTTAATATTCAGAGGATGTCATCCACATAGAGGATTATTTTACTCTCCATTTTACCCCCACATGTACCCCCTCATCTCTGAACTCCTTACTGCTACTGGTTCTATGTATAGAGAAATAGCAATGGGGATAGTATGCAGCCATGTTTAGTCCCTCGTTCAATGTCTATCTTGTCCGAGAATCTACTATGGATCTTTATTTTATCTGTTGCCCACCCCCTCATACATCTTTTTTATCATCCTCATACAGTTGTTTAGGAATCCCCATCTTTCCAATAGCTCAAACATATAATTCTAGTCTTCCTGTTGAATGCCTTTTAGGCATCTAATGAAATCAAAGTCAATTTCTTTTCATTTTATTTTGCATCTTGCATTAGAAACACTCCCTAGGATTCAGCAAGTGACGGCGTGCAGGAATAGTGCAGGAGCTGCTGGAGGCAATATGGCTCCAAGAGATCTAGAAACAAGCTCCCAGGACGCGCACAAGGGCTCCTGCACTGTTCCTGCATGGACACAGCTCCTGTATACAAATTACCCATTTGCAGGTGAAAAACATGCAAGTGAGGTGTATTTGCAATCCAGGAAGCTGGCAGCCATCCATGTAGGACTAGTGTAACCTGCAGAAATGTACTCGGTTAGTAACCGAGTACATTTCTGCAAACTACAAAACGGAGCTGTGACAGCTCCAAATAAAGGGTGAAAGGCTTAGTGTTGGACTTGTAACTAGGCATTAGCAGGCAATCTTATGAAAATGATGGGAATGATACTGAATCTCAGATTTCCCCTCATAGCTAGCCTGCACCATACCATGTAGGTGCAGGAAGACCATGATGCCTAAGAGCTAGCTGACATCATAGAAGGGTGTGTCAGGCATACTGTAAGCTTACTGGAGCCCTGTGACTTGGGTTTCCCCTTAGCAGAGCTAAGCAAGGGTGTGTGTCTGAAGTTGCCAAGCACTCTTTACAGTGTCTAAACAGGTGTGCATGCTGTGCACTGTGTTTTAAATGAAAAAAAAAAAGTAAACCAGAAAATAGCAGTACCATGCACACCTGAGCACTGTGTTTGCGGGGCACATCTTGGGGCTTAAACAGGAAAGCAATGGGAAGGAAAAAAAGCAGTAGGAAGGGAATCAAGGAGAACTAACATAGCTTGCAGGTGAAATTTATCAGAATCAGCCAATTACACAGGCAGTAGCCCAGCCCAGCCCAGTACACTACTATAAACTATGCAAACACCTTTCTGTCTGTTTTTCACCACAAACTCTACACCATCGGTGTACACAAACAGGGACATTTTACATAACAAAAGCAACAAAATAATAGGGGCTGCATTTGCTCTCATAAATCAACATGTGGAAGAAGCTGAGGGTTGTGAGGATGAGAATGCTGATGACCAACCCACAGTGAGGAGAAGGAGAAGAGTGTACATACCCAGGGTACCCTACCAGGTGCTACATGAGCTGGAGACAGTGGAGCACTATAGGGTCGACAGGGACCTCCTACAGCAAATTGTTGAGCTGTGTCGGCCACACCTCACACACAGAACCAACAGAGAGGAACTCATCCCAGTGAATACCAAGGTATGTGTAGGCCTAGAAATACTAGCCACAGGTACCTTCCAAAGGCCAACTGGAGATATCATGGAGATCTCACAGGCATCAGCCTCCAGGGTACTCCACCAGTTCCTGGATGCCATGTCAGCACATGTCAGGGAGCACATATATTTCCACGACACCCGTGAGGCATTGACCAACAATATGCGTCTCTTACACCAAATAGCAGAATACCCTGAGGTAATGGGTGATAGACTGCATGCACATACACATCAAAGCACCACCCGGCGAGTGGGGTAAGGTCTACATCAACTGCAAGGGCTTCCCCTCTGTCAACTGCCAGGTCATGTGCAATGCCCAGGGCATTATAATGAATGTGTGTGCTGGCTGCTCTGGAAACTATCACAACTCCCACATCTGGCATATGACGCAACTGTACCAGAGATTTGCCAGTGGGGACATCCCTTATGGCCATCTAGTAGGGATGCTGGTTATGCACTGGAGCCATGGCTGATGACACCCATCAAAAATGCACACACACCCGAACAAGAACTCCATAATGAAGCACACACACAGACCAGAATCATAATAGAGTGTGTGTGTTGGGATGCTCAAGTCACGGTTCCGGTGCCTGGACATATTCGGGGGAGCCTTGCAGTACTTCTCAGCTACATGCACCCAAATTGTCATTCTATGTGCCATGTTGCATAATATGATCCTGTGGAAACAGCTGCAGCAGGAACAGCATGGGGCAGGGCCACACAACCCCCCCCCCACCATTGCCAAGGTGTTCACAGGCACAGAGTGACTCAGAGGAGGAACAAACTGAGCCTGCCCTAGTAGGTAGAAGGAGGCATGCCTAGTATGCCCAGGCCTTGGCAAAGAGGCAACGCAAAGCAGATACACTGACATGGTAGGAACCCAAGGAATGACACCTCTTTCTGACTCGCACATACAGTAAAAGGGATGCAAAACATGACACTACCTATGCTTAACCATGTATAGGGAGTGCACTATGTGCATCAGACAGGGGCGGCCTGTGCTACTGGACTTCCAGACTGCAGCCCCCCCCCCCCCCCAGCTGTAAAATAAAATAAAAATAAAAGATAAAAAAAAAAAATTTAAATTTGCAGACTTTTGCACATGCGCACTAGTCCGGACTGCTGCTGAGACAGTCTGGAGCATGCACAGACTGTTTCAGCAGCAGTCCGGACTGGGAAACATGTAAGATCAGAGCTCCCAGAAGTCTATGCAGTTAAAACTGCATAGACTGTCGCTGGAAATAGATCAGATTCGGACTGCAACGTTGGCAGGCTGGAGTCTCATCGGGGATCTCACGTGGTGGATGTGCTCGGACATAATGCGCCAGCTAGGACACGGACTGCAACATCGGCAGACTGGTTCTCGCATGGTGGACATAATGCACCAGCTATGGATGTAATGGAACACTATGGACTTAAGGGATGGGATCTACATCACACTATGGAACAGAAGGGGGTGGGGGGTGTGGGGGTGTGTGTAAATGCCCCAGTTGCTATATACTGGTGGCTACAACAAACTCATGGTGGTGTGGTAGGGAATACCTCAGGCTTGAACCCTGTACCTTGAATGCAGGTGTTAAGGACCTGAATTCCCTACCCACCACCATCTGTAAAAAAATTGCAGATTTTTGCCTCATATTTGATCTGATCTGTTCCTCATAATATCTGTGGTTTTTAAATGTTGCAATGCTTGGTATTTGATGGTGCAGTGGTAGCATTGTTGTTTCACAGCTGCAGGTTGTCAGGTTTGATTCTTGGCTGGGGCGCCTTCTCTGTGGGGTCTGCATCTTCTCCATGTGTTTGTGTGGGTTTGCTTTTGCGTCCTCCCATGTTACAAAGACATGTCTGCATTATTTCTTCCTGGGCCTCTGCTGAAAATTTTTTTGTTCCAAGTCAGACTGTCCTGATTAACAAATGTTAAATAAAATTGGCAGGCATTTGAATTTCAGACCAGGTTTCTGAATGTTTAATTCCTTACATATTTGATGGTGCAGTGGTAGCATTGTTGCCTCACAGCTATAGGTTTTTCTGGTTTGATGCTTGGCTGGGGTGTCTTCTGTGTGGAGTCTGCATCTCATCCCTGTGTTTGTGTGGATTTGTTCTGGTGTCCTGCCATTTTACAAAGATGTGTGTCTGCAGTATTTCTCCCTGGGCCTCTGCTGAAAATTGTTTTTGTTCCATCAGAAGTAAAATTGACAGGCATTTGAATTTCAGACTTCATATTCTTCAGAAAATACATAGTAACACAACCTTTTATTCTAGCAATTTTCTAAGTTTATAAGATGAATATTTGAAATTTGTCCTTATTTTTGGGATTGTATTACCCCATTATTGACTTTATCCAGTTTGTTTGTGCTAAGGTTGACAGCTATGGCAAGAACTGAATTCACTGAATATATTTGAGGGCTGTATTCCCTCATTACTGGGTTTGTCCAGGTGTTTTGTGCTAAGAGGTTGACAGCTATGGTGAGAACTGAATTCATTAAATGATAGCCATTTAAGTTTTAGTCTTCCGCTCTTTCACAAAGCAGCTGATTTGGCGTAGTGGTATGTTACTCTGACTGTTTTGCACAGGGACCTTGGCAGTAAAATGTATGGTGGTAACACAGCATTTTTCTTTCACAAAACAGGTGATTTGGCATAGTGGTATGTTGCTCTGACTCTTTTGCACAGGGACCTTGGCAGTAAAATGTATGGTGGTAACACAGCATTTTATTCTAGCAACTTTCCAAGATTATACAAGCAATGTTTAATGTGTCCCTAGTTTTGAGGCTTTTGACCCCCTCCCCAATAAATTTGGCTTTTTCCAGATTTCTTGTGCTGCGAAGCTGAGATGCAGTTGAGTATTGAGTAGATTTTACAAGGTGCTGAGAGCTGCAGGGGAAGATAAGTTTAGTGCTGCTTATGCTAAGTCAGCTTGCATTGTTAATAGCACAACAGGTTGTGTACTTGCTTTTGATGCAGAAGGTTGTTGGTTCTACTCCCACAAGGGGTGAATGCTGCCATACTGAAAAAGTTAAGATACTAACTATGAGCCTGTTATCAGTTTGCTATCCATTTCCTATTGCAATATTACTAGTTTATCATTTTAATGTAATATAGGCAATTTATTCCTCAGGGGCATCAGACACTTTATTTTTCGATGAAACCATGAAATATAAAGGTGTTTGCTAGCAGCAACCTCTTCAATAGTTACAGATTTATTTAATGTGGAATTATTTAGATGACTTTTTTACTTCTTCAGAGATTGTGCATATTTACTGATAATGGTGTACTGTAGAATTGTGCATATTTACTGATAATGGTGGACTGTAGAAGTTTGAGTAGACTTTTATGATGGAAATGTTCTGAACTGGGCAGTTTTGTCATTATGGATGCATGCATTTTGTTTCATTGTTTACTGGAAAGATGTTCTGAATTGGGCAGTTCTGCCACTGGTAAAATGTATTTTCTTTGAATGTGGGTTTTAATGCTGTTTCAATGAATGTGAGTTTCAAGGGCAGAGAAGATTTAATGCCAAGTTTGTTTAGCAGATGTCTTAGTGTTTGTGCTGTAAAATGCAAAATAAAACTTTCAAATGAAGTCCAAATCATCATAGAAGTAAATCAGTATGCACATTAGTGTTTATGGTAAATGGAGTGAAATAGCCAAGTAAAGGATCATTGGAATGGCTGCAGGGGGAGGCTCCATTCGACCATGATTTTGTGAGGGGGAAGGGCGGCAAACTTAAAGACAGCCCCAGCTGAACTATACCTCCCAACTGTCCAGATTTTCAAAGAATGAATAGATTTTTGCTTCTTATTTTTGGTTTGTTCCTCATAAAATTTGTGGTTTTCTGGCAAATCATTTAGGAATTAAGTCACTAAATAATGACACACTGAGTTTCAGACTTCATAACCTTCAGAAAAATGCATGCTAAAGTAAGACCTGTTGTTCTATCAACTGTCTCAGTTTATACAAGAGCAATTTTTAGTACTGTTTATATGTTCCCCCAATATATTTGGCCTTGTCCAGATTTATTGCATTAACAGGTTGAGAGGTACATGCAAATAAATTGCTTTATAGAATTAGGCATAGCCAAACCTCTCAACTGTCCCTGATTTTGGCTCAAAATGTTGCTCTTCCCCCTAATAATCCCTCCGCAAAATAGCAATTTTGGAAGAAAACATGAAGGGTTTGCAATTAAGAAATAACTGTAATTATCAGTTATAGATTACTTTTATTTCAGAAATGCATGTAGATTCTTATATTTTGTCAGCTGCTCAAGTTAGCAGTACTAATATTAAAGTGTCCCTTCATTGACAGGTTGCCAGCTGTATTGTGTGGCTATTTTATATTTTTACATCACATTTTTGGTCCATTTTTCATAAAATTGTTGTTTTTTTTGGCAAATTAGTGACAAATTATTAAAGACTGAAGTTAGAAAATAATGACAGACATTTGAGTTTCAGATTTCATACCTTTCAGAAAATTCATACTAATGCAAGACCTACTACTGTTCTATTATCTAAGTTTATAAGAGCAATATTTAAAAATTGTCCTTATTTTTGGGCCTTTGTCCAACTTCTTTGTATGGCTTTGTCCAGATTTCTTGCTCTGAGGTTGAGAGGTATGACAAATGTGTCAGGGCCATCACAGTCAGCCAGAGACATTTCAAATTGCACCCCACTCCCCCATGTAGTGACTCTGGATGTGTCGAAGCAAGGCAAGGAGTAGTTATGCAGTGTAAATGTGCAGAGTATCCCCCCCATCCAAGGTAGACACAAGTACTAGAGTGGCTTTTCATCTGTCCTTGATTTTTGCAGAATGGTCTGGTTTCTGTCATATTTTTTGTACTGTTTAAGTAGCAATAATTTATTGACTATCAGGTAAGCTTGGCTGAGATCGTTAGATGCAAGTAAGCTTTAATAAGCATACTGTTAAGGAAATGCCAACATTGAAAGCCTTTCTGTTGTTGCCATGTAGAGAATACTTAACTAGATAATGTATAAGCCTTGGGTATTGAAATGCATATGACAGTATTTGTAATAAAGGACAGATTACATTATTTTAAGAAGCTCATTACACTTGTAGACTTCCACTCATCTCTGCAGGCTTTACCCGTAAACTAAACAGAATGCCAATCGTGTGGTCCATAACTTGTACAGTAATCCTTTTAAGAAATGTATCTTGAGCTTATTTCTTGTTTGCTTTTCATTTTTTACTTTGATCATGTTATCCCCATGAAACAAGTAGATAGTTGTCAGGTAGCAGGACTTTTTTTTGGATAAGAAACATTTTTACAAGTGGGGGCATCAGAGATTTCTACTTTCAGCATGTTACTTGGTACTTTAATAAAGCTGAATATAAATTATAATTAGAACTGCAGTGCAAGAAGTGGTTTGAGTTGAGTGCTGCTTGTTTTTCTTATACTTGATTTTGACTGTCATTCCATTAATGTATTTAAAAAGTAATTTATTTTTTCATGCCTCACAACCTTTTTGTTTCCATCTAGATATTAAGTAAGCTGTCATGCAGTCAATGTATTGAAATATTTTTATTCTTCTACACTTCATTTTGTCTTGATTGGACTCTCATAATGATGGTTTGGCACCCAGGGCAGTGTATTTAGTTAGTTTTTGTGGTTTTGAGCATAGCTCCTCCCCTTTCTAGTTGGCCACACCCCTTCCCATTGACCCCACCCATTCAGCTGTCTCCTGCAGCCCCCCTTTGATTTGAAGTCACCAGCCGCCACTAGCATCAGACATAGTGAGTCCTCCAGCACCATCCTCAGTACTGGCACAGCCACAAGATAAGTCACTCTCCCTATCAATTGTTGAATGGAGTAGTATGTTTTGTTACTTGTATATATGGTATGGATGTGAGCATGCAACGGAATCGGGTGGCTGAATGGGATGCCAGCAGATAGTAGACACCTATAGTGGCAGCATGAAATCTGTAACAAATACTGGTTACTCCATAGTAGCCAGTACTAGACAAGGTGCCAAAGACCACTGCAGGAAATGTGGTGGACCAAATTTGTGTCCATAGGACACACTCATGCCAGTCAGGGAGGCTCACATACCCAACAACAGTCTCAGGCATAGACAAGCACAAAGAAAGCATGTGCTAAGGCCTCTGATTTATGGCTATGGAGAACAGCCCCCCACCAGACCTACACAGACAGACAGGTCAGGCAATGGGATGTTAGTTCTGAAGGTTAAGAAGTCTGAAACTGAAATGTAGGTCAATAAAATATAAGAACTGTAGTACATTTATATGCCTGTAGTCTGCATGATAGTTCATAATACCGAATGGAATGGAGTACCTGAAAAACCAGTACAGTCATAGCAAATGTGTACAGGTGTCTGGTGTAGAAATGTAGTAACATGTATGTGTAGGTATAATAACAGTGGAGCACAGATTACCTGAGTTGGCCAAACTAGCAGGATAGATTGTAGCACGTGTACAATATGCAGGGCTGTATGTGTTAGGTTGGTGTGTTGTATATTGTGTGAGAGTGGTCAGCATATAGGAATGCTGGTTTTGTCCTGGTCGCCATTGGCCAGTACTGCCGATGACAGGGCCAAGTTCTCACAACTGCAGTGCCAAACACATTGCATCCCAGCAAGACACATTCCAGCAGTAAGCCATAGTAATTGTTTGGATGTAATATCTGTCACCATCTGAAAGATGGACATAGCATGAATATGAGCCCAGAAATTCATACAGTACACAGGTGGAAGTACCCTTGACAGACAGTGTATAAAATGTTACTGTCAAATAGACACACCTTTGGAATTGTACATACAAGTAAGCAGCACATTAGTTGGGTTTGTGTTAAGGAATACCGATGTCATCTGGCCAAACACTGGCAGACCACAAAGGTCACAGGTATGAAGTATTGATAAACGGCTGATGTCCCTGTACAAGTCAGCATAAGTAGAATGCCCCACATATATCAGTGAGTCAGCTGCAAGTATCTTCCATAGCACACATGCACCCAACTCACCCCACCATCACCCACAGGTACCTCATAGGTTTTAGCCCTGCTGTTGGGAATGAGTACAATATGATGCCCATCTCCATATGGAAATAGCCACAGAATGTAGCACGCTGAAGAGGTGTCCATGCAGGTGTGTCCCTAGCTGTAAGCAGCACCCTGCCAGCATCCACACCACTGTATCAATAATGACAGAAACTATTGACATTAACACCTTGCACATCTACCCGGTCACCCCAGGGGAATATAGTGGCTTGCAGCCTTTGACTGTAGGAGTGACACAATGCAATTGCCTGCTACAGATGGCCCGCATCACTAACAAATGCCCTATAGTCCTCTATCAAAGGCCTGTGTCTCACCCATACTGCCAATGTATGCTATGTCATGGACTCCCAAATAACAACATAATACAGTCCATAGGACCAAATGCAAGGCCATGTCAACAAATCCCAGTAACACGTCCACCATGTCCTACTGTATGAAGTGTGGACCGACCCCAAAATACTGCTGGGATGAAGTGATAACTATAGGGAACTTATCAGATAATGTTTGCATAATGTTTGGAAGAGGATAGAATACCAGAGGGTAGTTAGGAACATGAACGCCATGGAGTGTGTAAAGTCTGAAACTCAGCCGTGTGCACATACCTTCCCTGCCTGCAAACACAGGAATGTGTGGCTACAAACCTGCTTAGAAACCACAATGTGAAGGGGTAATGACCAGAAATATGACCCCTGCCTCTGGGTAACCTGTGTGAATCTGTACAGCTGTGAGGTATGGCCACAGCAGGATATGGCCATACTGTCATGTCGATGGATTTACAAGCATGGGATCCTCAGCCACCACTGTACCAAGGTGATGAACCATTTACACAGACCCATCAGCAAGTGTCTGCAGCTTCCCCTCCAGAATGGCATGATTGTGCAAGAATATGTAGGCTGCAGACTACAATACTGGACACAGCATTCATCCTGTGTTCCCCAGGAAATTACTGCAAGCAAATATGTATATCTGACAGTGGTTGATGGCATAAAACATCACAGTGTAAAACAGTACATATGTCTGAATATCTCTGCTATCACCAAAACCATGTAGCAGAAGCAGCACAGACACAATTACCTACAGTAACCAGGTCTATATTAGAACATTGAAGTTTTAAAACTTCGAATGTTCTAATATCGACTCGAAAACAGTGACAGTGAAGCTGCAGAACACCAAATTTTTTCCTAGGGAAAGAATTTGGTTGGCTGTTTCTGTGGCTTCGCTGTTTTCAGCACTGTGGTGGAAAGTTATGGGTCAGGTTCAGGTAAGTGTGTGATTGTGTGGACGTTATTGTTAGGGCATGGGTTAGGTGAGTTAGGGTTAGGGCGTGGGTGAGTGTGCGATAGTGACAGACATTAGGGTTAGGGTGGGGTAGGTGAGTTAGGGTTAGGGCGCGGGTGAGGTGAGTGTTCGATAGTGACGGACTTTAGGGTTAGCGTTTGGGTTAAGGTAAGTGGATAGATAGAAGTGTATGTACAGTTTAGTGTAGGGTAGATGTAGGACTTTAAGTGTATGTGTGTGGATTGCTGTTTTTTTGGTGTGCTTGTGTTGTGTGTATGTTTCCCGGAACAGCAATTTTTTTCCCAGGGAAAAAAATCGCTGTTCTGGGTGTTCGAGACTTTAAGCTTTCACTTAAAAGGGGTCGATGAATTAGCATTCGCTTTTCTAAGCGTTCACTAATTTAATATAGACCCTAGTAACCCACTATCCTTTGCCCATTTTGACCCCAGGAAGCCGTGGTGGTGCAGCAGTAGCATTGTTGCCTCACAACAAGAGGTTCTCCTGTTCGATTCTCAGCTGGAGCACCTTCTGTATGGAGACTACATGTCCTCCCCATGGTGGCATTCAAAAGACATGCGTAGAATGGGTGTGCCTTCGCTGAAGGTTGAGCATCAAGCTGGCACCTCGGCACCCGTAAAAAATATGCTGCCAATCATTAGCGGACCAGAGTTCCACTGTGGTGAGCCCTAATTGGGAAAAGCTGAAAAAAGAAGAAGAACAACAACATTGTCAACCGATCTACAGATATCACACAGAAACAGGCTGCTAGCTGTAGGTGTAGAACACAAAAGCCTGAACTGGAGTACAATCTACCTGGAATGGAGTCACACATTCAATACAGAAGGTCATACTGGGCATGCTCCCGCACTTGGAGAAACGAAGCCCATGTCTGACAACAAAATAATGTAAGGTCATACTGGGCATGCTCCAACACTTAAAGAAATAAAGCCCATGTCTGGCAACAACAGTGGACTATACATATCTGAGAATCACAGATGTTTGTGCACACACTCCACATTGCACACCAGTCATGCTTTGCACACACACATTGGATAGGAATGTACACATATATCCAAAGACAACACACTATAATAGGCCAAACTTACACATACATAAATGTGTGGAAGAGAGTGACAGACACTGACAACGAGCCTCCCATCATAAGGCCTGTCCCACCCAGCACACATCCAATTGGCTAAAACCACATGATGTACAAATGTCAATCACTGTAGACATTTGCCTCTGGTATCCCTCCGCACTATAGTGGCTTTAGTGCTTGTGATAACTGTGTAACATGACTGTACAAGTCATTATACATCTAACAGTTGTATACACGTATCTATTAAATTTAAACCTGTGTGTGTCTGAGTGTTGTGTGCCTGCTTCCAGATGAATGGTTTATGGCCCATGCACACACACTGCACTCCACATTTCCCTACTTTGTCAAGCCTGCTGATGTCATTCACCTTGAAATACACCTTTGGTGAAAGAGTAGCCCTATAAGCTCTGTGGTGCATGCTTTAACTGCATAATGCTATAGTGTGATGCACTAGTTAGGGAGGAGTTCTAATCCCGGACATGGAGACCATGTGTGTGTGTGTGTGTGTGTGTGTGTGTGTGTGTGTGTGTGTGTGTGTGTGTGTGTGTGTAGGGATTAATGTTTTTGTGGCCATTTGCAGTCACTATATTCCCCATTGCCCTACTTTTGCAAGCCTGCTGATGTCATTCACCCTGAAATACACCTTGGGGGAAAAGTAGCCCAGTAAGTTCCATGGTGCATCCTATAACTGCATAATGCTGTAGTTTAATGGACTAGTTAGGTAGGAGTTCTAATCTCAGACATGACAACTGTAAAACTTTGTGTGTGTCTTTGTCTGTGTAGGGATTAATGCTTTTGAAGCCATTCACAGTCACTACAATTTCCATTGCCCTACTTTGGCAGGGCCGCTGATGTCATTCACTTTGAAATATACCTTTGGGGAAAAAGTAGCCCAGTAAGCTCTGTGGTGCGTCCTATAAGTGCATAATGCTGTAGTGTGATATACTAGTTCAGTAGGAGCTCTAATCCTAGACGTGGCAACTGCAAAACCTTGTGTGTTTGTGTAGGGATCAAAGTTTTTGAGGCCATTCACAGTCATTACAATTTCCATTGCCCTACTTTGACTGGGCTCTTGCCCTACTTTGGCAAGGCTGCTGATGTCATTCACTTTGAAATACACCTTTGGGGAAGAAGTAGCCCAGTAAGCTCTGTGGCTCATCTTATAACTGTATAATGCTGTAGTGTGATGTATTAGTTAGGTAGGAGTTCTAATCCCGGACATGGCAATTACAAAACTTTGTGTGTTTGTCTTTATTGGGATCAATGCTTATGAGGCCATTCACAGTCACTACAATTTCCATTGCCCTACTTTGGCAGGGCTGCTGATGTCATTCACTTTGAAATACACCTTTGGGGACAGAAGTAGCCCAGTAAGTTCCGTGGTGCATCTAAAACTGCATAATGCTGTAGTGTGATGTACTAGTTAGGAAGGAGCTCTAATCCCAGATATGGCAACTGTAAAACTTTGTGTGTGTTTGTCTGTGTAGAGATCAATGATTTTGTAGCCATTCACAGTCACTACAATTTCCATTGCCCTACTTTGGCAGGGCTGCTGATGTCATTCACTTTGAAATACACCTTTGGGGAAAGAGTAGCCCAGTCAGCTCTGTGGCACATGCTGTAACTGCATAATGCTGTAGCGTGATGTACTAATTAGGTAGGTGTTCTAATCACAGACATGGCAACTGTGTATCTCTGTGTGTGGGTGTGGGTGTTTGGTTGTGTGTGTGTAGGGATCAATGCTTATATGGCCATTCACAGTCACTAGGCACTCCTAAAAATGGAGAACATCGATATCTGTGCAGTAGGGCTCCAGAGATCACCCCTGCAATACCAGCTACAGCTCTTACCACACCTGTTGGCCACCAAAACACTAAAGGTGGAGGAGTGTCCATATTAACCAATGATATTCACACCACCAGGCTACTTGCCCAACACAATGCATCTGAAATTCTTCCAGTGTAACTAACACTAGGTAAGACTGCAATCCAAATTGTACAGCTTGCTACAGAACCCCCACCATGCCCCAGGATTCCCACTACACCTTTCTAAACATACTGGAAAATATTATGATACAACCAAACTCCCTAATACTGGGTGACTTCAACTACCCTGCCATTAACTGGGAAAGCTACTTGTGTACCAACACATGTGCCCAATGGTTCTTGGAAGTCATACCTCCCAATGACCTGGATCAAGTAACCCATAGTCCCACCAGGGGCTCCAATATCCTAGACCTGGTCATTACCAACATGAGATATCAATGCTCTACCCCTATGGTCACCCCATCAGTGGTCAGGTCTTCCCATAAGCTAATCACCCTTAATATCTACATCCCTCCCCCAAAACCCAGTAAGGAAACCTCTGTAAAGCATGTCTCCAAAGCCAACTTCATGCTACACATGTCAGATGTGACAAACGTCATGACACCCATACAGACAGGAACTGAAAGGTAGACTGCTGAATTCTACACTAAGGCACTGTATGAGCACATCCATTCGTGCATGAATTGTGCCATCCTAGAGAGAACCAAGACGGTCCCCACCAAGAAAAGGAAGTCAATGTGGTGGTCCCTTGCCATAAAAAAACCTTACAACAAAAGGAAGAAACTGTTGCAGAAAAGAGGAAATTCCTAGTATGCAAAATACTCCCTTACCAGTCTCAGTAAGAAGCTGAGATCCCCTCATAAAATCCTCCAAAACTAGTTACGAACATAATATAGCCAGAGATTCCAAAGACAATTGCAAGCCATTCCATAGCTATGTCAGGAATCTAAATGGCAATGCTCAGATCTGCTCTGAGCTACAACAGGATGGTATTAAATATAGTGATTCAAAGGATATTGCCAATATCCTGGCAGATCGATTCAGTGCCAACTGCACCCCCCTCCCACCCCCTAAAGGTCCCATCTCAATACTGAAAGATTGACAGATTCTGGTAATAACGGCCACACAGGTAAAAACCACAATTTCCAGAGCTAAGAAAACAGCATCCATGGGACCAGACAACATCCCAGGCTGTGTACTATATGAACTACAAAATGAAATGGCACCTCACCCACATGCCATGTCTAATCATAACCACACCTCAGGCATCGTGCCCACTGAGTGGCACACAGTAACAGTTATCCCAGTCCACAAGAGGGATCCACCTTGGATCCTGGGAACTACCACCCTAGCAGTATGACGTGCCGGATCTGCAAGACCATGGAATGTATAATCATGGAACTTTTAAACAAAGACATTGGCAACCTGCAAACACTGGACCCCACCCAGTTTAGGTTTGTGAAGGACCGATCATGTCACCTGAACCTGATTGACATCTTCAAATCAGTCTCCAGAGCTGTGGACGAGGGTAAGATGGCTCACACAGCCTATCCGGACCTCGCAAAGGCCTTTGACACCACCCCCCTAGTCTGGAATCATAGATAAATGTAATAAGCTGGCCATTAATCCCTATGTCACCTGATGGGTTGCCAAATGCTGTACTGACAGAACTCAAACTGTAAAAGTAGGCGACTCCAAATCCAGTCCCAGACAAGTGACATTTGGAGTACCTCAGGGTTCAGTCCTGGGATCGTTCTTGTTTGGCATCTACTGCTCTGAAGTACAGGCCAACAATAAGGAATTCTGGCTAACAAAGGTCATAAATGACTGCAAATTGGGAGCCAATACTGAATCCCCAGATGATGTGGATATTCTACAAAAGAGCCTTACAGAAAGAGATGCTTGTTGCCTGAGAAATGACCTCAAGCTCAATGCTAAGAAATGTATAGTTATCCCCTTTGGGAAGGGACATGTACCCATGAAGTACCACATAAGTGGCAGTACACTAAGCACCAAATGTGTGATAAGAGACTTAGGGACACAGGTGGACAGTGGCCTCACCTTTGATAACCACATCACCACAACAGTCAGGAAATCCACCTATGTGGCACTCCTTATCACTAAGGGCTGTTCATCCAAAAAAAAAGGAGGCCATTGTACCACTGTAGTCATCTCTCAGTAGATCCAGTACAGAATACAATGCCCCATTTGGTATGTACCTCACAAGACATCTGCAACAACTAGAAAGGCTGCAGAAATACCTCATTAAAAGAATCAGAGGCCTAAACCAGATGCCCTATGCTGACTGTCTGAAAATCATTCAGCTATACTCTGTCATATATCGCCTACTCAGAGGAGATCTCTGCTTAACATGCAATGCCATGTCAAACCCAGAGCTGCTGGAAATGCTACACTTAACGAAATTCCAATCTTTCAGAGCCACATGCTCCAGGGATACAAACCTTGTCATCGCAATGAACAAAACATGCTGGAGAGATGAGTTTCTGACCCAGAGACTCCCCCAGACTCTAGAATGGACTGCCCATACATGTCAAGTAGAGTGCCTCTTTGGCCCTCTTCAAAAGAACCTTGACAATTGGATGGGAGATAAGAAATTCACCCCGGGGATCACGTCAGTCGCCCTGCTAGACAGGGGTCCAGAGAAGTAAATATTGTGAGAAGACATAGCCAGGGAATTGTCATGGCTAGGTATGTATAGGCCCTAGGGCCAATAGCCTAGTACCAACCTATAAACCTATGAACCTATAAACTACACTTTCCATTGCCCTGCCTTGACCAGCATGCTGATGTCATTCACTTTGAAATACACCTTTCGGAATAGAGTTGCTCAGTAAGCTACATGGCATGTGCTATAACTGCATAATGCTGTACTGTAATGTACTAGTTAGGTAGGAGTTCTAATCCCGGACATGGCAACTGTAAAACTTTGTGTATGTTTTTCTTTATAGGGATCAGTGCTTCTGAGGCCATACACAGTCACTACAACTTCCAATGCCCTACTTTGGCAAGCCTACTGGTGTCATTCACTTTGAAATACACCTTCCGTGGTGCATGCTATAACTGATGAATACCAAAATCCAGAGCAAAGGAGAAAAGTGAACCAGTTCAACTGTAGCTCACTGTCAAATTTATTCAAAATAAAAGACAAAAAACATATGAGATCAAGCGCTTTCACCTGGATCAGTACCAGGCTTTTTCAAGATGAGTTTGCACTCACAAAAACACAGATTTATATACTACAAGTAATAATATCACATGATCAAATGTGTTAACAGCTTAGTTGATAGGCAAATAAGTTAATAGGCAAATACATTGTTAATTGGTAACCTAGTGCAAACAGAACCACTGAGCCATGCTCTTAAGAAATTGTAAGCCATGCAGTGATAAAAACACTTCTGTAGAACAATAAAATGTTAAAAAACATTAAGAAATATTGATAAACATTAAAAAACATTGAAAAACATTAATGCATCATTAATCAATCCTAAAAATCTTTTTTTTTAAATCTATGTTAAAGTGGGTAAATGGATAAATAGAACCTATAAAATCACAGTGTGTGTGTTCAATACACTTTATGCAAAAAAATGCCTACAAAAAGTGATGAAATTTATTAGTTAATAAATAAATAAAACTATCTGTTGTATAAAATGGACTCAGCCATAAAAACTGTAGTTTTATAAATTGTAATTTTATAATTTATAATTTAGCCCTTCTTAATTTAAGGACACTAGCAATGCTGACACTGTCATTCAGGCCTGGGGGTTTTGTGGCATTCAGTTTAAGTTGCCACAACAGCTCCTTATACTCAAGCCGGGCCTCCCAGTCCCCTCCTCTACTGTCCTGCAGAACTTGCTCTAAAACCATAAATCTCAACTGCATATTAGGACATGTGCCAAAATGTTTGTAGAAAGCATTAGTGTCCTTTTTTTAGAAATTTCATATAAATGCTCGTAAATCCTTCTTTTAAGGGTTCTCTCGGTTTTACCCACATAGAAACTACAGCATTGTATACAAAAATCCAAATACACAACACCCTTCACCCCACAGTTATAGTAATATTCAGCCCTAAATTTAAATCTTCTTGATGGGATGAATAATACACTATCGTTTACCACATAGGTGCACTGCTTGCATGCTCCACAATTGTAGGTCCCAGGTTTGGGGCAAATTCGCTTACCACCTACTCTAGGTTTCCCTTCAAATAACCCTTTGAGATTTCTGTCCTTCCTTCTAACAAAAGAGGGACGCTCATTGATTATTTGCTTGAGCTCTTCATGCTGTTTCAGAATAGGCCAAAATCTTAAAATTGACTGTTCTACCTGGGAAGAATCCTCCGAAACAGTGTACACAAAGCTATTGTGAGAATCAAACTTCCCCAAAGATTTTGAACCAATATTCTGTGTTGTCCCTTTCCCCAACAAAGGGGAATATACATCGTCCCTACCCGCAATGACCTCCTTGGCTAACTCATCAACCAAAAGTGTCGGGTACCCTCTTTCTCCAAATAGCTGCTTTAATAGATCCACCTCTTCTAGAAAAAATTCACCCATACTGCACATTCTTGAGGCACGTATTAACTGTCCTTTGACTATGCCTTTTTTCTGATAAAAAAGATGACCACTGTCAAAGTGTAAAGAGGAGTTCGAAAAGGACTCTTTTCTGTAAACTTTGTCCTGGAAAATACCATTGTAAATATCCTTGGAAAGAGTAATGTCCAAATAGTTCAGGGATTCATGACTTACATTGTAGGTGAATTTCAAGAAAAAGGTGGTGGAGTTAATATAATCCATAAAATTGAGAAATTGGTCCAAAGTACCATTCCAGAGAAAACATATGTCATCCAGGTATCTTTTGTAATGACTAATGAACCTGACCCAATGTGTGGAGAAAATAAATTCACTCTCCCAATGGTGCAAAACAATACTGGCATAGCTGAAGGCACAAGCAGTCCCCATTGCTACACCCTTTTTCTGCTTAAAAAACTCGCCACTGAAATAAATGAAATTATTTTCTAATATAATTTCCATAAATTCCACCAATAATCCAATGGTATTGCCATCCAGGTTCGACATAGCCGCTAATGTGTCATTAAACCATTCCAAACCTAAATTGTGGGGAATGCTGGGAAATAACTCCACTATGTCAATAGTGACCATTAGCAGGTCAGGCTTAAATAATTCTTTCTGGATACCTTTCAAAAATGCCCACGAGTCCTTGCACACATGGTCCAGTGAAAATGCAAATTTGTTAATGGTGAAATCAATGAATTTGCCCAGTGGTTCAGTTATACCACCAGCTCCTGCAACAATAGGTCTAAAATTTAGTGGAGCTAAGCCTTTGTGGGTCTTAGGAATCCCAAATATCACCGGGATTCTTCGGTTCTTAACATAGAGGTAATTGAACAACTTCTCATTAATAGCTCCCTGTAACAAATGATCCGTAAGCAGAAAACTAATTTTGGAGTGTGCTAAATTCAACTCATTTCTGGAAATTAATTCATATCGTTCGGTATCCTGTAACATGTTGTAAATGAATGTATCATATACCATGTTGTACATTAAAACAGTGCCACCACCCTTGTCCGGCTTCATCACCCTGATAGCTTCTTCTCTGAACCTGTCTATTAATTGGCTTAAATCCTGGTTCAAGTGGAGTATGAAGTGTGTGCCCTATTAGTGCAATGATTTCTTAAATCAGCTTCTATCAATTCCTCAAAAACTTTTAGAAATGGATTCAAAGGCGGATTACAAGTACTAGGTCTAGATAGCCCCTCCACAATCTGGGTTTGATCTTTAAAATACAAAGCAAGATTCAAACGTCTGGTAAACATTTTTAGGTCCACCAAGACACAAGTTAAATCAACATTGCATTTGGGTACAAACTGAAAACCTCTGGTGAAGAGTTCAAAAAAATCATTAGTCACTTTAACATCAGTAAAATTGTAGATACAAAAATTACCCTTTCTCACTACTACACATTCACCATGAACAGTTTCAGATAAATGGTTGGAAGAGGTAGAAATAATTGTACAATTCATACCCCTTATCTCCATGTTCTGTTCCAGCCCTGTGGTTGGTACATAGTCCGTCTCCCCCTGCCCTGCCCTGGGGATAATAAAAATCTGAAGGACCATCTTGATTGTTCTTTTGGGCAAGTCTTTCACTCCTCCTAGGCAAATCTGTGGCTGGAACAGAGTCATTATCATTAAAATTTACCTCATTATTCGCATCAGTGTTTTGCCTTGCGTCTTGCCTATTCCTACCCAACAATGGGTAGGCAGTACCTTCCCTGTATTCCACAAGATCGCGCTCAAGTTTCCTAATTTTACGATTCACTATCTTGATACAAAATTGGTCCACCTCATTAAAGACATTATCATACTCCCTTTTAACAGACAGGAAGTTTTTACTCTTTACAACAGAATCATTAAGCACTGTCACTTCTTGAAGCAGAGTACCAGCCTTTTCTTCATAGTCCTTAACCATGCATTCTATCATTTCCAGCCCTGCTTTATCAAACATTTTTACTAAATTATGGTAAAGACGAGAACCAGCCACAGCGTTGTTGGGGAATTTGTAGCAGCGTAGCCCTTTAGGGACACGCTGCACTCACAGACATTCCTTTAAGTAATCAATCTCCAATTGCGTACTTTTGTATGCATATAACTTATCATTTAAAGTTTTAAAATTACGCTCAGCACAATTGTCAGAATTACTGCTGTTAACAAAGGTACCTTGTTTGAAGAAGAAGAATTGCTTTTCAGTCCATGTAGTAAAGTTAAAATCCTTTTTCGCGTTGCCATTTCTGGTGTTGCTTAAGCCTTGAGTTCTAGCTTGTTGCTCCTGCGGATCAGTGCTACCCAATGGAATCTCGCCAGGAGCTTCCGCTAAGAGAGGAACTTTGAAAACAGTCTCCGATGTTACTGCTGTGTTTAAACCAGGTCTGTTCTCTTGATTACCCGGTAAAAAAACCTCGAGCCCAGTGGTCTTAGTGCTTAATGCATTAGTTAATTGCGTTAAAAGGGACAGCACCTGCTTGAATTCACCCCGAGTGACTGGTGCATCTTCCGCTTCATCCCTTAGAAGTAACGGTGTATCCAAAAAGCTGGATCGATCAACCCCTTCAGCCATGGATCAAACAAGAACCGAAAAAAACAAAAAAAAAAACTCCAAACCAATGAATACCAAAATCCAGAGCAAAGGAGAAAAGCGAACCAGTTCAACTGAAACTCACTGCCAAATTTATTCAAAATAAAAGACAAAAAACATGAGATTAAGCGCTTTCGCCTGGATCAGTACCAGGCTTTTTCAAGATGAGTTTGCACTCACAAAAACACAGATTTATATACAAGTAATAATATCACATGATCAAATGTGTTAACAGCTTAGTTGATAGGCAAATAAGTTAATAGGCAAATACATTGTTAATTGGTAACCTAGTGTAAACAGAACCACTGAGCCATGCTCTTAAGAAATTGTAAGCCATGCAGTGATAAAAACACTTCTGTAGAACAATAAAATATTAACAAACATTAAGAAATATTGATAAACATTAAAAAACATTGAAAAACATTAATGCATCATTAATCAATCCTAAAAATCTTTTTTTAAAAATCTATGTTAAAGTGGGTAAATGAATAAATAGAACCTATAAAATCACAGTGTGTGTGTTCAATACACTTTATGCAAAAAATGCCTACAAAAAGTGATGAAATTTATTAGTTAATAAATAAATAAAACTATCTGTTGTATAAAATGGACTCAGCCATAAAAACTGTAGTTTTATAAATTGTAATTTTATAATTTATAATTTAGCCCTTCTTAATTTAAGGACACTAGCAATGCTGACACTGGCACTGGGTTTTGTGGCATTCAGTTTAAGTTGCCACAACAGCTCCTTATACTCAAGCCGGGCCTCCCAGTCCCCTCCTCTACTGTCCTGCAGAACTTGCTCTAAAACCATAAATCTCAACTGCATATTAGGACATGTGCCAAGATGTTTGTAGAAAGCATTAGTGTCCTTCTTATTATTCTTATTATTCTTATTACTTGTAGTATATAAATCTGTGTTTTTGTGAGTGCAAACTCATCTTGAAAAAGCCTGGTACTGATTCAGGTGAAAGCGCTTGATCTCATATGTTTTTTGTCTTTTATTTTGAATAAATTTGGCAGTGAGCTACAGTTGAACGGGTTCACTTTTCTCCTTTGCTCTGGATTTTGGTATTCATTGGTTTGGAGTTTTTTTTTTGGTTTCTGCATGCTATAACTGCATACTGCTGTAGTGTGATGTCTTAGTTAGGTAGGAGTTCTAATCCCAAACATGACAACTGTAAAACATTGTCTGTGTAGGGATCAATGCTTCTGAGGCCATTCACAGTTAGTACAACTTCCATTGCCCTACTTTGGCAAGCCTGTTGATGTCATTCACCTTGAAATACACCTTTGGAAAAAAGTAGCCCAGAAAGCTATGTGGCGTGTGCTATAACTGTATAATGCAACAGTGTAATGTAATAGTTAGGTAGGAGTTCTAATCCCAGACATGGCAACTGTGAGACTCTGTGTGTGTTTGTCATTAGTATTCTGTGTGGAGGCAGCTGTGAATGTGTAATAACAGGACTCATTGTGAAGCAGGTTTTGCAAATTTCTTATATGGTGCACCTATTACATGTCACAATGTCCACCTTACCAGGATAACAGATGTCAAACAGCAGACAGGCTGGTGTAGATGATCCATACCCTACATGTGACATCATGGATTGGGGGAGAATACAGGCAACCCTTGTATTACCCAGAGAACATTCTCCACCCATGTCTCATACACAAACACACTTGGCTAGGCAACAACCACTATGCTGGTAGTTCCTTGCATATTGCCCTCAGATAGTAACCATGGTGTGATTGCAGTGGACTACAGAAGACATGGCGCCCTGTCCCATTCCTACAATAGGTAAATCATTGCATACAGTGGTCCTTTGCTAAGTTCCCCATTGGATGCTTGCAACAACTGTAGAGTCAGCAAATATAACCCACAAAGGAAATACCATGCTTAATACACATGCCCTGTATGGGCAGATGCTACTGACACCAGTGAATACCTGTATCATGCTGTCAATGTAGTTGCAGGGTTAACCTGGTTTCCATTGCCAGTTCTCACCACATGAGGTCAGAAATGGCACATCAGATGATAACAATCTCTTTACACAACATGCCACATAAACCTCGGGTACACTTCCACATGTTACAGAACATGTATGTGGGACATGTGCACATTCAAGACACTGTCCATGTTATCAAATATAGAACACATACATGGCAAGCATTGCACAGCACTGGCCACCCACAATAGTGACCCAGATGAGAGGATGGTGAATACAATACCCACCTGTTTGGGCCAGTCCAGAGACTACACCCTTGAGCCACACTGCAGACCATTGTCATGTGGCCTGATGCCAAGGTGTACCCTTTAACTAGCCTTGCACAGCCTTGTGGCACAGTCAACCACTACACCCCTGTGAAGCAATGCACCCATACATGTCAGTACTGGCAAACCTGTGTCTGTGCATGTGTGGAGTATAATGATTTGGATACCATTCACACTCACTACACCTCCATTTGGCCTACTGAAGCATGCCTTCTGATGTCAGACACCTGGCCATATCCTTTGCCCATATATCACCCTGATAACCTCTGTGGTGCATGTGATACCTGCGTATTACTGTAGTGTGGCAAACTAATTAGTTAGGAATTCTAATCTGACCCTGCCAACTGTGATAATGTGTGTGAGTCCCTGAGAGAGTGTGGCCGTATCATTCTTGTGGACAGGCACATGTACTACACGTACCTTATCCCTCCTTTATCACTGTTGCTGATGTCACTCACCGTCAAATATACCTTTGGACAACTCCCCAACATGTAAGCTCTGTGACGTATGCAACAACTGCATAGAAATGCAATAACAATACATAATCAGGCAGCGGTTTGAAACCCTGTACTGGTAAATGTGTTACACAAACATGCTTAGCTTTTACTCTCCTACCCCTTCCCTGTCTTACTTTGTCTCTGTCTGTCTCTCTCACTCCCTCTCTGGTGGATGTGGAGAAATACACCTGCTTTGCTTAGGCAGCAGCTTGTGTTTTGTAAGTGATACTCATGATCATCTGACGGCCTGTGTACAAATTGCAGTCCCCCAATAGCTGATTGCATGTGGAACAGCTTTGGTAACATTCCCATAACCAATTGCAGGGAAACACACTCACATAACTAGGAACATCATGTGGGTGTTGGCCCTTTTCATTCACTGTGAGCAGGACTTCATGTCGGTGTTTGGCAAACAGCATCACAGATGGTAGTGGGGTATACCTCTAACAACATACACTGTGAAGACAGGCAAACAAACAGGAGGAAGATCTTCCAGACATGACTACAGAATGCAAGTTTTGCTCTTCTACATTTTAAGTAATGTTGGTTTAACAGGGTTTGTATGGATATGGCTGGTCTACATGATTTAATACTTGTCATGACAGTGTTATGTGGTTGATGAAACTCCCACCTGTAAGGTTATCTGCAGAGTGGCCAGTGTCTGAAGTCTTATGTGTCTGGTGTTACTCACAGATTACCTATTTTAGAACTGCAGAAGCATAGTCTGAGGATTGCAGTCAGTACATGGTGACAGCCATGAGAGTTACTGACTTCATATCCCTCATAGGACATATGTCACAACAAACCCATTACACCAGTAAATGTATGAGGTTATCACAGCAACATGTCAATATTGGCCCTGTGATTCTGCCTCCAACCACAGCTCTGTCAACCTTTGTATATATGTCATGCAGTAAGAGGTGCTTATGTTCAGTACACCATTATTTATTGACATCATACCTGGTAACAAGCCAGTGAGATATCAGACTGCTAGACATGTTATGTATAGTAGGCCTTATAGCTGAGGACAAAACCTGGACATTCTGTCGCAGTGTGTACAGTAGTGAGGTTTTTGTACTTATGGTGATTGTCTACAGTGTGTGTATTGCGAATATGTACCTTGGCCTGTGTACAGACTGTGGTAGATGTCATTGTTATTTGTCCTGTTCTATGTGATGTTACATGCTGCTTGAGTGTATGGTACCCTATCAGCTTACATGTTAGTATGGCCAAACATACACATGTCTCATACCACAGTCAGGCTTCGGACTATACTGTGTAGTTGCCCAGTATATGTAGGGTTAGTGTGTGAGTGGCACATATGAGGATGGTGTTGATCAGACAGTCCATATACTGTAATATTAAGCATGCTTACCATATGTGGCTGTGGCTGTGTTCACATAGGTTGTGGGTATGCATATTCACACAAGAGTCTGTTACTCTTTGGTGTGACATGCCTGTAGAACCTGCTACATTTGCAGGTACATGTGTATTCCCCCATAAGAAATGTAGGCCAGTGTTGTGGCAGTCTGCCTGTAGCTTGTATAGTGCTTTGTGACATGCCTAGCAGCTCAGTGTACTTACCCAGTGTGCTTTTATGTCCAGATATTTGTCAGATGTACTGCTGCTAGGCCACCATAACTGTCATGTATTTCTGACAAAGCAGTGGGATGCTATACAGATGCATGTCACTAACTAGTGGGTAGTATGTGGGCATGTGACCTCTGCACTACCAGTTTTTATGTGTCAGGACAGACAGGAGTTTGTGAATGCATAAACAATGTGGGCATATGTATTCCAGTATTTACCTGATACACACATTTACATGGCTGTTAACATCGACATTGTCAGGCTTGGTCCACATGTCTTGTACTAAGGAGTTCTGTGTATACCTCTGGACTGACCAGAGTGTGTAAGACTGTCCACATTTATTGGTCATATCTCTGCTGTATTCCACAGGACCATTACTGTGATATCTGTGGTACTGTACTATGATGACCTTAGGATGTTTGTCAGTAACTGATGGCGTACATGTCAATAGCAGATGTGACTTCCCATGCACAACATCTCTGTTAAGACAACCTCTGTTACAGTAGCAAAAGTCTACATTTATACCTGCAATACTTACATGACATCCCCTTGCACTATGAGGTTGAGACTAATGGTGCTGAGGTACGACTCCACTCCATGTTCTGGACATATGTTAAATATATATATATATATATATATATATATATATATATATATATTTATATATATGTGTGTGTGTATGTGTGTATATATATATATATATATATATATATATATATATATATATATATATATATATATACACTGATACACATCTCTATGTCTACACATATACAGATGTGTATATATATATATATATATATATATATATATATATATATATATATATATATATATATATATACAATGTACATATAATTATAGATATCTACATATATATACATAAATATATATATATATATATATATATATATATATATATATATATATACATATATGATATGCACACTATATATATATATATATATATATATATATATATATATATATATATACACAGAGATCTATATATGGGAATATATATAATGCAATATACAGATGTATATAAATACAAATATATGAATATATATGTGTATGTACATGTACACATATATCTACATATGTATCTCTCTCTCTCTCTCTCTCTCTCTATATATATATATATATATATATATATAAACATATCCTTGTTATGTGAAAACATTACTGTTGTGTTTACCTTCCCAGATGTATCACACTGTATTTATCTGATATGCGTGCATTTAGGGCCTATATTAGAACACCGAACATTCAAAATGTTGAGTGTTCTAATATCGAACCCTATGAATCCAAAATTTAAAACATCGAACATTCAGAACAGCGAATTTTTTTCCTAGGGAAAAAAATTGCTGTTCCAAAACACATACACACAACACAAGCACATCAAACAAACAGCAATCCACACACATGCACCTAAACTCTTACACCTGACCCTTACACTAAACTATACATACACCACTAACTATCCACTTACCTTAACCCAAACCCTAACCCTAAGGTCCGTCATTATCGCACAGTCACCTCACCCGCACCCTAGCCCTAACTCACCTACCCCACCCTGAATCTCATGTCCACACAATCGCACACTTATCTGACCCGCGCCCTAACCCTAACTCACCTAACCTGCTCTAACCCTCACGTACACACAATCGCACACTTACCTGAACCCGACCCGTAACTTTCCACCACAGCTCTGAAAATACCGAAGCAACAGAAAGGACAACCAAATTCTTTCCCTAGGAAAAAATTGTCTTTCTGTTTCTTCGATATTTTCAGTGGGTCGATATTAGAACACTCAACATTTTGAATGGTCGGTGTTCTAATATAGACCCTGTATTTAGATATAACAACAAACGTGATGCAACAGTAATATCACCAACAAGTACTACACAATTGTAGAAGTCACAGCAATTGTTCAATACTATTCAGTATGTGTATTGACAGATATACTGGAAAAACAACAGCTTTCTTCATAGCTGTCATGGCTTAGTGGTTAACTGCTGTGACTATAGTGTACAGGGTCCTGGGTTCAAGCCTGCAAGAGGTGTTTATTTTGTTGCTGGGCAGAACAAGGGCTGTTGAATACAGAGTGGTTAAGGCAGTTGTGAACACCTTTAAGTGTGTTTGTGTGGGTTTGCATGAAGCTAAGCAGTGCTAACTTATGGTTAAATGTATGGGCATGTACAACATGTAGGCTTTGCTTACCAGTGTGCAGTGTGCTTAGCTGTAATATTGCAGCAATGCTGACACCTGCTAAGCATGGCTCAGCCCAGGTAACCAGTGCTCACATTCCAGTCTGATAACATAGTAGGGTAATAACATCTTTAGTAAGTGTATGTAATGCCATGCACATAACATGCGTCTATGTGCTGTCATTACAGTAGCAAGGTGTGTGAGTCTACTGTCTGGGACACTTGAGTATATATGGGTTGTACAACACCCTTATCCATCTGAATGTGTTACATACATGGGTAGTATCCCAGGTTATATGCAGTCAAACTGGCATGTAGTGCATCATTACGTTACTACTGTTGACAGTGCTTTCCCAAGTAAAAATAGATTGCAAATTGTAGTACTGGAAACAAACACCCCTGCATGCAAAGATTGACTCTGAGTCCTCACTGTCATGTTCCTGGTGTGTGAGCTGTGTCTCCTTAAATATTTCCTACTGGATAATGATCTGACATGTGGAAAATAACTGTAGACTACTGTGTGTATAGCACATGTCAGTGAGGGCTGCCGTCATGCAGTTATGGCATACCTATTAGTGTCAGATATATGTCTGTCAACACATTCATCCTAATGCATAGCTAGTTGTCTAGCTGATGTCTGCCTGTCCTCTGTACAGATGTGCAGATGTCAGGTATCCATCTTGGATACTTACAGGCAATCTATGCTTGACTGACACTGACATGTCTGCCCAGCTGTGTTATGAACATCACAGATAGGAATTCACACCCTGTACACACTACATGCCATGGATACCTCATCTACTCTACCACAGTCAACAGACCATGCTTGGATACAGGTCTCCAAGACAGACACTGACCATGTTATGTAATACATGTTGCTTACATGTCAATTGGAGCACCTCACTGGCCTTCTGCAAGAGGTACCCAGATGATTTGCATATGCATGTCACTCTTACTCTGAGGATCACCCCTGTGGTATCTGTTGATAGATGGCCTGCTGGCACATGGCAGGTGACTTGATACCACTGTACACACATCCCCTACACTTCCCATCTCTCCATGGATAATAGCCTGGTACACACCTATGAACACCTGCACCGATGTACCCCAGTACTGACAAATGTGTTCACGAGCATTACTGAGAATATCAGTGTCTGCGTGTTTGTAGACCTGTAGTTGGGAATACCCTGAGGTCCTTCACACACACAGCACCCCCATTGCCATAGTTAGATGTGGCTGCTGCTGTACCAGACATTACATATACCTTGTTACACTCTTCTCCCTAAGGGCTACCTGGGCCTTACAGTACCAGCACAACACTGTTGTACAAATGGGTTGATAGGCATGGGATACCCACTGAGTGATGGCAAGTGTGTGTATGTGTGCATGTGCGTATATATGTAGGGTACAGCATTCAGAGGCCACATTCTCCTATTACAATGCACATTGCCACATGGTATAAGGGATAGTGATATTGCTGACTGTAGGAGAGGCATGACAATGCATCACCCTACTATGCCAGTGGCATATGCATTAGATACATATCCCTGTAGTAGTTGGGATGGACAAGGGGTTGTATTGCAGTCCTGGTCAATGTGTGATGGTAGGTATGTCAGAGTGTCATCATGGGTTTCAGTGTGTACAATATCCACAGTGGAGTGAGGTGCTGGATATACTGTCATTACACCATAGTACCCGTGGTACATGCCCCATGTTCCACTGTATGGGGACCATACAGTTAACTGATAACACTATCCAGCCCAATTATGCATGTGCTGTGTGCAACCTACTTGTAACACAATGGACACACTGACAAGGTAGTTAGCACTGATAGTCCCAGGTCTCTGAGATGTGTGTCTGACTGTTATGTGTTTGTCAATGTGTATATGATGGTATGTCACACTATGTATTGTCCATAAACAACCAATACATCCCCCATTACCATACGGTACATGTCTGGGGATGTTCTTCATGTAACATGTAACCTGGAACACACCTCTTCGTATAAGCTGTGTGGTGTGTGCAATTAAAGCCACACACATCAGTAGCACTACATACCTAGGTAGGTGTCTAGTCCCAGTGTTGCCAAGTAAGAGTGTGTGTGTATGTGGAGGAATCTATTTCAGTTTGCAAAATATACATATCCCAGGAGGTCATCTTTCCATGAACTGCCTGGCATATGCTAACATTTCACAGGTATCATCGTATGGAAATACATTCCATCACAACTAGTGTTAGATGAATAAATGGCCACTTCCCCACTGTATAGGTGTGCAGCAATACTGGGGTTGGTATATATAGCTGGGTGTGGCTGTTGTGGATACAGCCAACATCATTGCAGTTACTGTTGAGTGGATCCCCCTGCTTAGCTGGCCATAATAATGTACAGTTCATGTAAACAGATTAGGTAGTTGTTTATCACACTATCTGTGGTTCTACAGCACCTCTCACCCTCCAAAGGGTAGGGGTATACCACCCACACCAGCACACATATGTTTACTGAGTTGAGGATTGCACTACATTGGGGAATGGGACATATAGCCTGCCAGTGCCATCGTCAACAACATTAAACTAGCAGACTGTTTATTCCCTAGTGTGTTGTTGTGCCTATTGTGGCTTGGTGAAATTACATAGGCTACAATGGGTTCCTTGCACAGGTACATGCATCCATGTGTACAGTATTCTCTGTGTAGTGCATCAGCACCAAAGCTTCTGTGTGTGTTATACCCAAATATGTGTTGTGTACCACCCAGTACACTTACCATTGTCCACTGTAGAAGGACTGCTAACAGCAGCCACCATGCACTTACCTGTATACACAACCCCCAGATCTATCAGTCATGTGGCACAGACAGTAACTGTTATACAGACCTGTGACGTGTGTTCACCTGTATCCAGGATATGGCACAGCCAAGGTGTCACCACAGTGCCATACCCCTTGTAGGGTATGACAGCAGACCATCCTCCTGCTGACACATGGACACCTACAACACAAATGGATAACATTATGGAGACCACAATCACTCAGTGTTAATAACAGCTAAAATGCATCATGGCTGGGCAGCTACACGTCCTGACATATAAGCATTAAACTTTAAGGCTGACAACATGTTACATAGTAGTACATTTGTACACTGTAGTACAATCACCATGTGCATCAGAACCATATTAGCCTGCCCCTGTATTGATGTTATGGATGACAGTGATGTTGTACAGTTATCATCATATGCACAGGATGTGTTGTTGGTTTGCCAGGAACTAGACCGAGCCATACATTTGACACCATGTGTGTGAGTGAGGGGTTTTAATTATTGATATGGCCATGGTGATGTGGTGTGTGCAGGTATAGGGTTGCCCTAGTGGTGTTTGTATTGTGTGTGAGTATGCATGCACACAGTTCTGCCATGTGGCTGCCCTATACAGGTGTTTGTTGGATAGCTGCAGAACTTACCTGGCAGGGTGTGCAGTTCACCACCTCCGGCCATGGACATGAGAACTGGGCCTGCCAGGGGTTCCACGGGCATGTCCAGGTACAAGTCACGATATGGTACTCTCCCCTGATGATGACATATGTCCATTGGAACCAGGTCCCTCCTGGGGCTGGCCAGGACCATGTGCACATGGCCTGCTGTTGTGTGGTGTGGACAGCAGCTCCCTGCAGTGCTGGGGCTGGTCCTGCCACTATCGGAGCAGCTTGGTGTCCTTGCATGTCCACGTTGACCTCCAGCTGTTGGTGTTGCTGGCCTACGTCCATGTGGCCATCGCACTACTCCCACCACATGCTCGATCATGGACAATCCACGGTCGAGGAGTCCCACTATCTCACCCCACCGTCTATCCATAACCTCTGTATAATAATGGATGGCACCTGCAAGATCATGGATGTTGTCAGTAACAGCTGAAAGAATAGCCCTCTGCAGCCTCAGAGTCTGTCTGTTGTACTGTTCCATACATGCCTGCACCGCCATGACAACCTGAAACATGCATCTGGTGGTACCAGATATGGCACTTCTGCCAGGGGCATGATGACCAGCAGCCCTCCAACAAGCATCCCTGTACATCTGCCTATGTGGTACCCTGCCAGACATCCGGCTATGGCTGCTGTGTCCAGACACACATGCCATAGATATCACACTGTCCTGTGCACTGTCACTAACCATCAACTGTCCCTCTGCTATGGCCACTGGTGATGGGGTAAGTATAGGCACTGTGACTGTGTGTGGGGATGGGGTTGATAACAGCGAGATGTCAAACGATGGCACAGTTTTGGCCTCTGACACCCCCGCCTGTGCCTCAACACACATATGGTCATTTCAGGGCCTGTATGGACACCAACATCAGATTGCCTGCAGGAGGGACTCTGACCCACCTCACCACCTGTGAGGGGAAACCAAGAAATGCACTTTAAGACCTGTACGTCATTGCTTAACAGTACACACACACACACACACACACTCACACACGCACACACAGACACATCCTACATACATCAACCCCCCTCCACTCCACCAGATTGCACTTAGAGATAAAATAACCACACACACACACACACACACACACACACACACACACACACACACACACACACACACACACACACATACACACACACACACTTACAAGTGAGGTTGCACAAAGATATAACATACAGACCTCCCATTACCCATCTGGCAACATGCATGACATATGGCACTCAACAGCATGCAGTGCAGCTATAGTCAATCCCTGATAGCAACATTATATATCTCTGTGATGCATGGGTTGTGTTAGTAGGTGATGCCCCTTCCCCTGGAACACACTACACCCATGTACACAGTATTGCTGTGCACCTGTTCGGCACTCTGGCATGTACTGTGCACCATAATTCAAAGGTGAACACACCATTGCTGAATGCATATTCCTGTGTTAGTCATGTCTGCTCTGCTGCATACAGCCCCTATGTGTTTGTCCGACACATACCGGGGATGATATATGGACAGATGTCATTTGTGAATGTCTGATGTCTAATTTAGAGATCTCATCATCAGCGGTGCATGTATGGCCAATACGATACAATTACACTGACAAGCTTCAAACCTTACCATGGCTATGGGGAGTGTACACACCCTTATTGATATGATGCCCTCTTCCTTGATATGCCATGGGACCACATTACTGCATATGTTAACATTACACAAACCTGATATGTGACATATGACTTGTACAATCAAATGCAGTTTCAAACAAATGTGTTAGCTGTGCAGATGCTGATTGAGATGCATACACTTTGCAGGTGCATATGTGTGCAAGCCCTTATCATGATGGTTTGTTACACCTACTGTTATGTGTATTACAGCAGTTACTATTCCTGGCAGGGGTATGCTAGCATGGGCCATCTGCATTTGCCAGTATTTGGTCAGTATGCTCTACAAATGTCCCCCAACTTTGCATGATTGCAAGGTCAACTCGTGTGCACATCCCTTGGAGGTCACACACTGCCGTTACTATTGCTGTGGAGACAGGGTTATGTCTGCCACAGTTCCTGACCCTGACTGTTTAGAGATACAGCCATTCATAGTGTCCTTTGGATCTCTGCTTCAGTGCACTGTTGTGTCATGATGACACCCCCTCCCCACCCTCAGCCTTTGTGCAGATGCTTGACAACTATGGCCTATACATGTGTCATTTTGCAGTGTCCCAAACACTGAACACCATATGTACCAGACTAGTCCCAGCTAATAAATGGCAAGCATACAGGTGTACACTGGCACCGACAAGGTACAGATGGGGATGGTGGGCCTGAGGTGCAGTGAGGTGTTGTTTGTGCAGCACATGTATCTTACTTGATACTGTCTGTAGGTTTCCATTGTGGTCTTGGTACACCAGTGCACATTGCAATGCATGCCTTTTGGGGACCCTTTCTGTTATGCATACACTACCTGTAGAGAGGCCTGGCTGATGTTTCCTGTGGTACAACTGTCCCATCTGATTATGCTAACTCATGGCCCACATATATGTAGAGTCCAGGCAATTGCTGACATGGGTACTGCACAGCTAGTACTTACAAGACATTCCTGCAACTCCCTCAGTATTGTGACATATTACTAGGCAGCCTGCATGACCAGTTTGCTACATATGACATAATCTGTCTTGGATGGCCATCTGTTTACTTTCTACATTATTCCTGTCCCATACATCCTCGCAACATACATAACTGTCTGCACTGTTTGCCATGATCTATGCAATGGTGAGGTATGTCTACATGTCCAACTCCTGGGTGCTACCTGTTGGGTATGGTATCCATGCCATGGCATGTATGATGTGTGTAAGCCATGGCTGCCTTTGTTGCAGGTAAGTGGGCACATTTGATGGCCAAATGTCTTGGGCAGAAGACCATTTATTGGTGTGACATTGGGGATCTGTACTTGTTGGAAGTTCCATACTCATGAAGAATGCATGCTGTCAGTACCTCAGCAGCTGCTTCCACTATATTTTATCTGCAGTGTATGCATACATATGCTTCCAGTGTTTGTGAAGGTATGTATTCCCAATATTTGCTGTACTAACATAGGATTCCATATTACACAATTATTGCTCACGTTAGGACCATATTGCAGGTTGTAAGAGTTGTGGACTGCAGTATTGTGATATGCCGTAGTGTATATCTGTAACAGTTGCCATTGTAATACTGGTATATACACTGTTGTAGCACTGTATAAGGGTGATGTTTCAGATATGTCCCTACTGTAGGCCATTTTCCCCACCATTATGTTCATCTCTGTGTACACATTTTGCAATGACAGGATGTTATATATATTGCAGGAGTCTGACATACCCTTCAGATACACCATTATGGTGACCATTGTAATGCAACATAGTTAACAGCAACAATACGTGAGCATGTACAGCATGCATTATGTGGTAGTTGTGTTAAATGTGTGCATGGAATATACCATGGCAATAACATGACCGGTGTATTGGCAAACCTGAACAAACACCATACTCACCAGCTACAGGCTGCTGCCCTGAAGGTATACCAGAGGGACTTACATAATTGTGTGAGAGATGTGATGACAGTAGCCACACCTGTGGCATTGGTACAGGGTGGATGTAGCATTACAATACATCAACAGTACAAGTCCACAATACTACAGATTATGCACATCTGTTTATTACAACAATGCAGCAACAGACTATATATATTTCATCTCACATATGCATGATCTAACTGTACAGATGCAGATGGATATGCAACAGTGGTCTACTGATGTGCCCTGTGGCCTTACCTGCATGCTTCTCTGCCATTGTGGGGCAGCACCCACCTCCATTATACTCTCTGCTAGGTGTTGTGTTTGTGGGTGGGCAGGTGTCCCGAGGCTGGCAAGGAGCTCCTCAACATGTGTCTGGGGGCTGGATGGCATGACCACCCTGTTGAAAGCTGGCCCATCTAAACAGCAGCAGCACACTGACGGGCATGGCGAAGTAGATTGGTGCATCAATGTCAGACCTGCTCATAACTGCGGTTATGCAGGTCGACATAATTTACCGTTTGGACAAGATCATTCCACAGGGTGGTCTGCTCCTGCAGATCATGGGCTGTTCAGCCAAACAACATGTGGTAGTGCTGCACCAGATGATGACATCATTCTCCTCCACTGTATAAATGGGCAAGCGTTCCCTCGACATATTGCCTGAAAGACATAAAGATGGAAACAGGTCTGAGGACCTCATACTGCAAGGTTATCATAGTTGTTAATACACATCTCTGTCTCCTCCCCACCATATCTGCAACAGAAATCTGATCACACAACTCAACGGGTATGTCTACAGAAGACCTACCTTTGGGACATATATTTTATTGTGCAACACTTTGTGCTATGTGTTTGTAGTCATGTTCCATGTTGGGACACTATCACTGGTGGCCTGTTATGGACAATGTCACCTGCATGCCACTGTAAGGGCCATTATGGTTCCATAAATGCATGTGTTCTGTTTGCTATGTGACTGCTGCACATCTGTTGTATTGTGTTAATGGGGATATCTACGCATGCTGTTAGACATAATCTGGGAATGTGTGCACTATTACTACCCACATATGTTCTATAACAGTGACACAATAGCATGTTTGGGGAACAGTTGTCAGCAGAGTCACCTCTGCCACCTCATCTCGCCATGCTACCAGGCCACATCACATGTGGGACCCACCCTGAGAACTCCTCATCTACTGGTCCTGCATTACCTTCATGTGGAACCACCTCAGGGGATGGTGTTCACCCCCATGGGAGCACACTCAGAGAGGATCTTGCCACCCAAAGTCAGGTCCAGGGTCTGGTGCATAGGGAGCCCCACAGAGACTTGCAGGGTTTGCTTCAGCACCTTGAGGCCCTCAGTACACACTCACAGGGTCTGCATGCTCCTTCTGCTCAGCCCCCAGCCCAGGCACCTTCAGGGCCATGAAGCTGATGCTGTGACTGTCTATGGGTGGGGACCTTGGTCCCATTGTTTCCATATGAGAGCTCATAGGATTCCACATCGCAGATGAAACTCCCCATCCAGGGTATTTGCCCACCACATGTGTCATATACCGCCCCTGTATGCTGTCTTCTCTATCTTCCAACCCAAGCT